>NW_028258305.1:49400000-49700000 GCF_053883595.1 Heterocephalus glaber
CTATAAACTTTTTATAGAGTTCTGCTACAAGGTATTTCCTTTTGTCTCCTTTTGTGACTCCTTACTCTGCCTTGGGAGAATTGGGAGACATCAGGGGTCTTCTGTTGCCTTGCTTCCCATTGTATCGCTCTCTCCCCCCCGCAGTGCTAATATTTATTCCTTCTATTTTTAAGTGTTTTGGACTTTCTCCCTATGTTTTTCAGAAAGAGTTCTTCTTATAACAGCATCAACAGATTCAATCATAAAACACTTCTGTCTGATAGTTCTTTGCGTTTACACTTCCCTCTTTTGTTTATTCTCTATGTACAGTATGACCATTTATTTGCAGTTGTTCTGCAGTGAGGTAGGTGAAGTGGAAGTAGGAAAATGGAAGGTGATTTCATGAGGAGTGTAAGACACTAAGGGGGAGGTTTGAAGTGGGGATAGTGATAGATGAAGAGAAAAGTTTGATAGAGGGTCTGATATTATTGGAGTCCTTTTAGTTGAGTTGAAAGGTTAGTGTTGAGAGTTTTAAGAGAATATTTGTGGGGGCCGGAATGAGCTATGGGAAGCAGGAAGTTTACTTTGTGATTGAAGAAAGCTTTGTGGTTGTCAGAACCTGCTGGTAGAGGGGACAATAGCCTAGGTAAGATACTGAAGAGCCAAAGAAAGTCTTAGGGTGGGGAGGAACAAGGGTTAACATTAGAGAAGACAGAAGTGACTGCAGGGGACCTATGTATGGGAAAGTAAAAACTTGGGAGGAAGAGTCTATATTTGGAAAAAGAATAAAGAAATATAGTAACAGTAGTGCTGTGGGAGTTTGAGGTGAAGAAACAAGATAGGGAGCTGAGGTGAGGGGGAGAACCTAGACATCTATTAAATCAGAGCAAATGAAAGAAAAAATACACAAAAGCAAAACCCTAATAAGTACAAAAACCCATAAAAAATAACCCTGCATCACTAAATAAACCAACCAACAAACAACTCAAACCTATAAGATACCCTATGGGAACACAGATTCAATATTCCAATATGACAGTGCATACATGATTCACATGTAACTTCTTTGCCAGAGTCTGAGTGCTCATACATCAATATGAGCACTTCCACTACAACAGTGAAAATAGCTTGGACTCAGGACTTCTTTCTTCCAGGCTTCAGGCATGCTTGGAGAGTCTGATCTATCCAAGTTCTTCAGTTAGGAACTCTTACTGTTCCTCTTTCTGGGCGTGATGGTGGAATTGGAAGACATTTTCCACTGAGTCAGGAGTACGCGTGTGAAATCAAATAAGCCACAGTAGTAAGAAGCTCATCAGTTACAGGGGTATCTATCAGGGCAAGTTGAGGAATAACATACTATGAGACCCAATTTTGGTTCTCCTTTAACCCTAGAGAAGAAATCCAGTTACAGTATAAGGATCACAACAGCCCAAGTATTGACCCACAGGTAATTGTCCTAACTGTGATAACTATATCTTCTCTATTGGTGAAAATAATAGTAAAAAAAATAGGACTCAATGGTAATTTTATAGAATTATTTATCTAAAGCCCAGGGCTGGGGAACTGGGTAATGCCAGATTAGGGGAAAGAAAAGGAAAAAATTTTTTTTCTTTTTTTCAGAAGGTCTTCCACTATGTGGTATGTGAAGGAGGAAATAGGAGGGTGGTAAAGGACCCTAATGGTAGAACGGGCATGTTAGATATGTAGGTGGGGATAACAGAGAAAACTGGGTACCAATCCGTGGTGAGAAAGGGCAAGGCAAGAGATTATATGACTAATGTACACATTATAGAAAAAGTTAAAAGGAGGCCAATGAAAAGGGGGGAGAGGACAGAAAAGAAAAAGGATAAGAAACAGGAGAAAGAAGTGAGGCAAAAAGATTTGGAAAAAGAAGGAACAAGAAGGGACCAGGGAGAATTCCCTTAGCCACTGTAAACCTGATTGGAAGACAAAGGCAAGAGGAAGAGAAGCACGTGTGAAAACACACACACACACTCACTCACACACACACACTCACTCATAAAGGAAAAGGGGGGGAAATAATGGAAGAAAAAGGGAGGGAATGATAGGAGGAAAACACCAAGGAAAGAAAGAAAGGAAGTTTTCTATTGTTTTGGACATGTGGCTCTTTTCCATAGCCTAGGATTAAGAAGTAGAGCAGAGCTCAAGCCAAGATGTGTCTCTGTTCATGTTGGAATGTAAAGTGGCAGTCCACCCCAGAACCATCCTGGTGTAGATGTTCACGCACAATGCGATCAGGGCACCGATGTGACCTCTCAGTCCTGTGTAACTCCTGCTGAGCCTGGCGTCTGACCCCAGGAGCCAGTTCATGTTCCCAGCTCCAGCCCCTCAGCAGCACTCCCTCCGGCCTCCTGGTCTATCCCAGGCTGTCTCCTGTGGCTGTCCTTCAAGGAGCTGCCCTGGGACCCAGGTTTGAACGCTGAGCCCTTCCCTACAGTGGCGACCCTGCGGGCTCCCCTGCGATTGTGGCGGCGGGCGCTGGACTGAGGTCACTCACCAACTAATGACTGTGGAGGGCCACTCTGGGAGCAGTGTCCTGGGTTTTTTTTGCAGGTTCCAACCGTGATAATTCTGTCAGTCCAAATGAGGTTTTCCATGAGTGAAATGGTTTTAGTTTCACTTTGTCTCCTGGATGGCAGCTGGCTGGCTGCTCTCAGCTGTAGTTTGCAGACGGTTCGTTCTCTTCTCTGCAATGCGTGCTATTTCTTCGGCGTCACTCAATCCTATTTTCTTCTTCTCTGTCCTTTTCCTCGTGATTCCTGTGTACCCCACACTCACTTTGTTTCCTCTCCAACCTACCATTTTCCAAATTCTAAACCCTTTGTCCTTGAGAAGCTGAGTTGCTGGCACTCAGTGCTCTGCCATTTTTTCTTGTTCTCCAGAATGTTCTTACTAAACAGCTATGTCAGAAATTGGTGACACTGCAGGTTGCTAGTGGAGAATTCTGGACTTTAGTCTCAATCATCATTGCTTCCTTCTTGAAGATCCAGAACCAGTTATATATCACCTTGGATATCTACAGGCTGCTCTGGGAATGTGTTCCCAGCACTGTCATTCAGGCACAGTAACTGCCCATTTCTGATATCTGATTGTATACATTTATAATTGTTATATCTTATCATTGAATTAAACAGTGCATTAAGATTTTGTATTTTGAGATATACCTCTTACCTTAAGGTCTCCTTTGTATAGTACCCAGTTTTTTATTGGAGCTTGCGTGATATTTTGGACATTCTAGTGGGTATGTAGTGGAACCTAATGGTAGTTTCAGTAAAGCTTTCTATGACTAATAAAAGTTATCTTTTCATGTGCGTATATACCATTGATTTAGTTTTTCAAAAAATTCCCCTTAATGAATGCTATTATCTTCTTATCATTAACTTGCAAAAGTTCTTTTTATATTGCATATAAAAGTATTTTCTCAGGCTGGGTCAAGTGCTACATGCCTGAAATCTGAGCACTCACACTTGGAAGGCTGAGGCAGGAAGAATATCGTGAGTTCAAAGCCAGCCTGGGCTACATAGTGAATTCAAGGCCAGCTTGAACTATATAGAAAGACCCTGTCAAAAAAAAAGTCTTTTGTCAGGTATGTGTTTCACAAAATTTCCCCTACTCTGTAGCTTTTGTCTTTATTATTGTAACATGTTTTAAGAGCAGAAATGTTTGATTTTGATAAATTTTTTGCTTTTTACAATGTTTTTGGGTCCCATTTAAGAAATCTTTGCCAAACTCAAGATCACAAAGGAGAACTTTTTAACATAAAAATTTTATAATTTTGTATCATATATTCAATATTTGATCACTTTACCTCAAATCATATAAAAATTAATACTACAGTTAAGGTTCATTTTCTGTGCTATGTATATCCAATTTGTCCAGTGATCGTTTTTTTCATTTAATTATTTTTGGACATTGATATTAATGAATCATAACATTTTGGGCTCATTTCTTTAGTCTCTGTTTTGATTTCATTAATCTGTCTACTTTTTCATCAATGTCACATGGTCTTGATTAGTGCAATTTTCACAAATTTTGGTGCTTTTCCAACCCCCATCAAAGGATTACTATTCTGTTCTACCTGATGTTCAGTGTCTGGAAAATCATTTTTGTCTGTATTTTAAATTTTTCCATGTAGGAATGTAATTCTGGTCTCTTTTATTTTCAGAGGTAGAAGTTGCCTAAATTGTTTGTTAATAGTAAAAGAAGATACACAAAAGATTCTTATACACTAATTTTATATTCTGCAACTTTACTAAATTAACATATTTTCTAGTAACTTTTTGTGAATTCTTTTCTGTATACATGACTATGTTATGTCTGAATACTGTGATTTTTTTTTTACTTAGGACTCTGCATATATTCGTTTGGGTTTGGTCTCCATGGCAATCTCCGGTCCGCAGCAGTGAGCTATTTCTTCTGTATCAGTTAATCCTATTTTCTTCTCTTCTGTCCATTCCCTTGTGATTCCTGTGTACTCTCCACTCACTTCATTTTCCCTCCAAGGTATTGCTTTCCAGACTGAAGGCCCTTTGCCCCAGAGAAGCTGACTTGCTGGCACTCACTGCTTCACCATTTTTCCCCTCCCTCTCCCTGAGTGTGTTTTTGTATACAGCATAACTTGGGGGTTTGTATTCTGATCCAATCTGCCAATCTGTCTTTTGACTGGAGAGTGGAAAGCATTCATATTGAAAGTTATTACTGAAAGATATTGGTATATTCCTACCATTGCATTTTTTCCTTTTGCTTATTCCTTTTTTCCCTTTCTGTTTAGCTCCTCAGCCTACTTGATGTATTAATTACACTAGCTCATCTGTATATTAAATTCTTTCCCCATATGTGGAAAATTTTTCCCTCTTATTTTTGTAAACATTTTTATGCAATTTGTGCCATCTTCTGGTTTTTTACTAATTCTAGCTGATCTCAGGTGAGTATTTTTTGTGTTATCTTGCAGCTGTTGAACCCATTTTCCATGATCTCTTGCTCTTTTTGAAGTATCTCTGAGTGCATGGGCACAAGTAAAACTCTATCTTCTAGTTCTGACACTTTTTCTCACACTGGTCCCTTTTACTGCTCATGCTTTCTGCTGAAATGTTTTATCTCATCCATTTCAGATTTGTACTTTTTCATGGACTTTACTTTTTTGTTAAATTGGTGATTCATGTTTTGTATCATTTTGTCTAGCTTTTTCTTAGTGTCTTCTTTAAGCTCACTGATCATTTGTTTTTTAAAGTCCATTATCATTTTAGCTATATTGTCTTTGAACTTTTATTGATCTTATTGATCATATCATTGATTTTTTTGTTTCTTCTTTTGTTATGCAGCTGTTTGGCTTTTGATTTGCTCCCCATCAATGCCTGGTGGATCACCTTTGAGGGAGTTGGAAGTTTCTGGAGGTATCACATTGCTTTATTTCCCCATGTTTCTGTTTTTCGTGTATGATAGGCCCCTGAGTCAGACCCTCGCATAAGCAGACCCACTACCCATCCACAGGAGTATAGAGATGACTGAAACCCAACAGCTGCCCTGCTGCTTTCACCACTGCCCTGTTATCAGCTGGCTCCAGGCCCACACCCATGGGACTCTAAAATGTTCCACTCTCTCAACCAGTGTCTCCTCCCCTGTCTATACTCCCTTATAGCAACCGCACATGCCTTCTTCTCAGTGCCAACAGGCTTCTTGTCCTTGGCCCATCAGCACCCAGATGGCAGCACATTCATCACATGTTGCTTTGACTTTGCTTGCCTTGGTCTGCCCTTACTGTGTGTACTAAGGATGAAGACTCATTTTAATGGAAGTGCTGCTGCTAGTATGGGGATCTCTGTCATTAGTGTCTGCTCTCAAGTGATGCATTCTGGGTGTGGCTAATTACTGCTTCATTCCTTTCCCTGTATTGTGTTCAGTTCCTTCAGCTTTTTTGTAGTTTTTAGTTTTCCTACCAGCTGTTTCTTCATTCCTGGAAATCTACTACTTCTTTTTTTCTTCTCAAAGATGTTTTCCAGGTCCCAGAGAATCTTTATTTTGTTGCTGGTCTTTACTTTACCTTTTTTATTGCTCAATATTCTAATTTTGGCACTTGGGCATATGAGGCCAAATTAATATTTGCTTGTCATTATTGAAAATTATTTTTTATTTTATTTTTTCCCCGTTAAGTTTATTGATACATTTTAGATATAAAATCCAGTTACATTCATCATTGGGATCTTGTACCATTACATGAGCATCTTGGTTCTTATTTTTTTCCCCTTCCACTTCCCTCCCTTCACCCCCTCCACCTTTCCCTATTTACAAAGACTTTGTTTTCATTTTTTTCCCCTTTTCTCATAGTTTTTCTTTTCCCTTCTTTTCTTTCCCCTACCCCTCCCACTTTCCCTGCTCCTTTAGACCTGTTCTTCCTATTACACAATATCATTTATACATTTTTAAATTACAGTATCAAAATTTAGAGGACATTACCACAGATTTTACAGAATTTAAAAGGATATAGAAAGCATATTACAAAAGTCCTTTTTGAAATAAATTAGACAACTTCTAAGGAGTACCTTGGAAGACAAATTAATGAAACTGACTCTGGAGGAAATATAAAATTTGAATAGCACCTATTAAAGAAAGTATATTCCTAGCTTGAAAACCTACCCATATGACAACAGCAGGCTCATATACATTTTACCTGATGAATTATATCAAACAATTAAAGCAGAAAGAATAAGGAATACTTCTCCCCTCATTTTAGGAAATCAACATTGTGCTAATCCTAAAACTGGATAAAGATAATAGAGGAAAAAAGTATGAACATAGATAGAAATTTGTTTAAGAAAACAAACTATTAGAAGTCAGATCTGGCAGTATGTAAGAAGTCATTTTATTATGAGGATGGCAGTGTTGGTTCCGCATTGGAAGATCCACCCCCAGAAGTCATCATTTTAACAGAGGAAAGGAAAAAGCCATATGATCCTGTCAGTAGTTGCAGAAAAAGTATCAGACTAAATTCTACAGCTGTTCATGGTAAAAGCCATCAGGAGACTAGAAGTAGAATAGAAGCTTCTCAACAGATAAGACATGTACTCCATACTTCAGCAAAAATGCCTTATGTGAATGGAAAAGATACAATGCTTTCTCCCTAAGGTGGGGAACACGGGCAGATATGGGTACTCTTCATCTGTCCATTAAACACTGAAACATTGGCCCAAACCAAAATAGTCTGGCAATAAAATGAAACAATTAGCATAGTATTGGCAAGGTGTAAGTAAAATCTTTATATGTAGATGAAATGATCATTTACAGAGAAAACACTAAGAAATCTCTAGGAGCCCCTAGAACTTGTATTTGAATTTAGCAGGATTAGAAAAAAAAAGGTATATATAAAAATTCAGGTCTATGTATACTTGCTATAAATGAAGAATTGGATATTGAAATTTAAAAATTATGTAGGAATACAAAGTACCTAGAAAAGTAAAAAGAAAAAAAAAAGAGTGTTGGAAGACATTTATTACCTTTTTTTTTTTTTTTTTTTGGTACTGGGGATTGAACTCAGGATCTTTTAATTTTTTTTTTATGAAATTCTTTTATTGGTACATTGTAAGTATACAACACAATTAAATTTCTCATTGGGAATTGTACCTTTACATGATGCATCTTGGTTCTTATTTTTCCCCATTCCTAGCCCTCCCTTCACGCCCTCACCCTTCCCTATTTATAAAGACTTTATTTCCATTTTTTCCATTTCTCATCATTTTTCCTTTCCCTTCTTTCCTTTCCCCTGCCCCTCCCACTACCCCTACCCCTTTGGACCTTTTCTTCCTATTTTGCATTATTGATTACTCATTCTAATCATTGGTACATTTTAGGTATACAATATAATGACATTCATCATTGGAAATTTGCACCTTTACATAGTCTCTCTTGGTTCTTATTTTTCACCCTTGCCCAGTCCTCCCTTCAACCCCTCCATTCCTCCCTATTTACAAAGATTTTGTTCCTATTTTTCCATTTTCTCATGTTAATCCCATTCCCTTTTATCCTTTCCCCTAGCCCTCCCACTTCCTTCCCCTTTGCCCTTTTTCTTCCTATTTCACATTACCTATTATACATTTAGTCCTTATTTACACTTTCAATTTCTCACACTAGAGAAACTATTCGGTATTTATACATGTGTGTCCTATTGATTTCATGTAAGAGTATCGCCTCAATGTGCATCCACTTAGCTACAAATTCCTCTAATTTCTCATTTTTTATGGCTGAGTAGTACTCCATTTTATTTAAAAAAACACATTTTCTTTATCCAGTCTCCAGTTGATGGGCATTTGGGCTGTTTCCAAGTTTTAGCTTTTACAAACTGCACTGCTATGAACATGGGTGAACATATATCTCTGTGGTATGATTCTTTTAATTCTTTGAGGAAGATCCCCAGCAGTGGAATAGCGGGGTCAAATGGGACTTCCAGTCCTAGTTCTTTGAGTATCTCCATACTGATTTCCACAGTGATTGCACCAGTCTACACTCCCACCAGCAGTGGAGCAGGCTTCCTCTTTCCCCACAGCCCCGCCAGCATTTGTTATTGGTTGATTTCTTGATAGCAGCCATTCTTTCTGGATGAGGTGGAATCTCAGCATTGTTTTCATTTGCATCTCTCGAATGACCAGTGATGTTGAACATTTTTTCATGTATTTATTTGCTATTTCTACTTCCTTGTCTGAGAAATGTCTGTTCATTTCAGATGACCATTTTCGGACTGGGTCTTTAAATTTGGGAGGTCTGATCTTTTTAGGTTCTTTATAGATTTGAGATAGTAGACCTTTGTCTGAGGAAGAGCAGGTGAAGATTTTTTCCCACATTGTGGGTTGTCTCTTCACACTGCTGGTGGTTTCTCTTGCTGTGCAGAAGCCTTTTAATAAGAAGAGATCCCACTTGTTGATTGTTTGTGCTAGTTCACGAGCAACTGAGGTTTTGTTCATAAAATCTTTTCCTACACCGATGTCTTCAAGGGTTCTACCTAACCTCTGTTCCAACTGGTTCAGAGTTTCTATTTTAATATTTAGATCTTTAATCCATTTCAATTTTAAATTAGTGCATGGTGAGAGATATAGGTCTAGTTTTAATGTTTGGCAAGTTGAAGCCCAATTTTTCCAGCACCATTTATTAAAGAGGCTATCTTTCCTCCAGTGAGGGTGTTTGGCTCCTTTATCGAAGATGAGATGTCTGAGTGTGTCTGGCATTGTGTCTGCATCTTCTATTCTGTTCCACTGGTCCTCAGGTCTGTTTTTTTGCCAGTACCATGCTGTTTTTATCACAGTAGCTTTGTAGTATAGTTGTAGGTTGGGAATTGTGATACCCCCTGCCATGTCTCTGTTACCTAGAATTGCTTTTGCTATTCTGGGTCTCTTCTTGTTCCAAATGAATTTTTGTATTGTTTTCTCAAGGTCCATGAAGTATGCTTTTGGGATCTCAATTGGAATTGCATTGAATCTATATAGCAGTTTTGGAAGTATGGCCATTTTCACTATATTAATCCTTCCTACCCTGGAACAGGGGATGTCTGTCCATTTTCTGATATCATCTTCAATCTCTCTTTTCAGAGTGCCATAATTTTCAGAGAAGAGGTCTTTGATTTCTTTCATTAGGATGATTCCTAGGTATTTCAGTTTTCTGGATGCTATTGTGAAAGTAATCATTTGCCCTATTTCTCTCTCAGTGAGTCTGTCATTGGTGTAGAGGAAAGCTATTGATTTTTGTGTGTTGACCTTGTAACCAGCTACTTGACTGAATTTGTTTATTAAGTCTAGAAGACTTTTGGTGGAGTTTTTGGGGTCTTCTATATAGAGTATCATGTCATCTGCAAATAATGACAATTTGACTTCTTCATTACCTATCTTTATTCCTTTTATTTCTTTCTCTTGTCTAATTGCCATGGCTAATGTTTCCAGAACTATATTGAACAAGAGTGGTGATAGTGGACATCCTTGTCTTGTTCCTGATTTTAGTGTGAAGGATTTCAATTTTTGACCATTTAGTATGATACTGGATGTTGGTTTTTCATAGATGGCTTCTATCAGTTTGAGGTAGAGACCATTTATTCCAATTTTTTGTAGGGTTTTTATAATAAATGCATGTTGGATTTTATCAAATGCTTTTTCTGCATCTATGGAGATAATCATATGGTTTTTGTCCTTGGCTCTATTGATATGGTGTATTATATTGATTGATTTTCATATATTGAACCATCCCTGCATCCCTAGGATGAATCCCACGTGATCAGGGTGTATGATCTTGATGATCTTCTGCATTCTGTTTGCCATTATCTTATTAAGGATTTTTGCATCTATGTTCATTAGTGAGATTGGCCTATAGTTCTCTTTTTCAGTTGGGTCTTTCTCTGCTTTGGGGATCAAGGTGATGCTTGCTTCCAGGAATGAATTTGGAAGTATTGCTTCCCTTTCAGTTTCATTGAAGAGTTTAAACAGTAGTGGCAGTAGTTCCTCTCTAAATGTCTTGTAGAATTCAGCAGTGAAGCCATCAGGGCCCGGGCTTTTCTTAGTTGGTAAGTTTTTAATTACATTTTCAATTTCATTGGTTGATATTGGGTCGTTTAGAATTTTTAGGTCTTCTTTGTTCAACTTTGGTAATTCATATGTATCTAGGAATCTGTCCATTCCTTCTGTGTTGTCCATCTTATTGGCATATAGGTTCTGGAAATAGGTAGTGATGATCCTCTGGATTTCTGCTGGGTCTGTTGTAATTTCACCCTTTTCATTCCTAATTGCATGGATTTGGGCCTTTTCTTTCCTTTTTCTGACAAGGTTGGCTAAGGGTTTGTCAATTTTGTTGATTCTTTCAAAGAACCAACTCTTGACTTCATTGATTTTTTTGTATCGTTCTCTTAGTCTCCATTGCATTGATTTCTCCTCTGATCTTTAGAATTTCCTCCCTTGTATGACCTTTGGGGTTGTCCTGCTCTTCTTTTTCTAGAAGCTTGAGGTTCAGCATCAGGTTGTTTAATTGGGCTCATTCTGTTTTCCTAATATGCCAATTCACTGCTATGAATTTCCCTCGTAAGACTGCTTTCATTGTGTCCCATAGATTCGGATATGTTGTATTGTCATTGTCATTTAATTGAAGGAACTGTCTGATTTCTTCTTTAATTTCCTCTGTGACCCATTGGTTATTCAGAAGTGTGCTGTTCAATTTCCACGTGTTTATGTAATTTTTTGAGTTTCTTTTGCTATGGATCTCCAATTTCATCACACTATGATCTGATAATATACAGAGGATAACTTCAATTCCTTTGCACTTACTTAAACATGTTCTATGTGTGAGTATGTGGTCTATTTTTGAGAATGACCCATGTGCAGCTGAGAAGAATGTGTATTCTGATTTTGTGGGGTGGAAGACTCTGTAAACATCTGTTAAGTTCCTTTGTTCAAGATGAACTCAGGATCTTATGCTTGTGAGGCAGGTGGCGGAACCACTGAGCTAAATCCCCAACCCTTATTACCTAATTTTAAGACTTCCTCTTAAGCTACAGTAATCAAGGCAGCATTGTCATAAGGAAAGACATATAGATCATTGGAATAAAACAGAAAATCTGGAAATAGAACCACACATATATGGTCCACTGAATTTTGAAAGATTATTGAACATTAACATTTTATAGAACATAAACTCAAGAGCAGAGGAAAAGATAGTGTTTTCAGCAAATGGGAGTAGAACACCTGTTATCTGTATGTAAAAAATTAACCTCAACCCTTTATTTCCATGCATAAAGATAACTTGAATGGATCTATGAACCTAAATATGAAAGACTAAAACTATAAAACTTTAAGAAGACATTATAAGGGAAAATGTTCATAAATTTAGGGTAGGCAAGAATTTCCTAGGATACAAAAACCATGATGCATAAATGAAAAAAAATTGATGAATGAGATTCCATCAAAATTTAGTACTTTAAATGTCATTGTTAAGAAAATGAAAAGTAGTCCTTAAACAGATCATATTTATAATACATATAGCCTATAGCTGGAATATATAAAGAACTCTTATGGCTCATTAATAGACAACCCAATTAAAAAGTAGACACAAGAAGATGATAAATAGTGAGTACAGCATGAGGAAAGGTTTGCAACACTAAAATAAGAAAAATACTAATCAGTACAATAACAAAATCATATTATACACTCATTAGGGAAATGAAGTTAAAAGTTTTAAAAACACATGTCAGCTTAGGTGTGAACCAGTTAGAACTTTTGAATACTGCTAATGTGAATATAAAATAAAACCATTTTGGAAAGCAATATAGAAATTACTTGTATTGTTAAGAACCAACAGTTCTGTTCTTAAGTTTTCACCTAAGCAGAATGAAAACACATGTTCACAATAGATTTGTACATACAAGTTGACTATCCCTTATCTGAAATTCTTGGGACCAGAGGTGTTTCAGATTTTGGTTTGAAATCCACTTGATCTGCAAAGAGGATAGCTACTCCTGCTTTTTTCTGGGTTCCTGTCACATGGAGTATTGTTTTCCACCCTTTAACTTTCAGTCTATGAGTTTCTTTTTGAATTAAGTGTGTTTCTTATATGCAGCATATTGTTGGATCTTGCTTCTTGACCCATTCTGCCAGTCTATTTCTTTTGAATGGTGACTTGAGACCATTAACATTGATGGTTATAACTGATACGTATTGACTTATCATTATCCTGACTTTTTCTTTTTGTTGGATTCTCCCCCTTTGCATTTAATTTCTTGTTGTGCCTGATGGGTTCATTCTGCTGGGCTTCCTGGGGTTGTGATCCTTGTTGTCTTTTCCTAGGATATTGTCTAAAATTTTTGGAGTGCTGGTTTGGTATTCATGAAGTCCCTAAAGTGCTCTTTGTTTTATTTCTCCATCAATTTTGAAAGATAGTTTTGCAGGGTACATCAATCTGGGTTGGAGGCCGTTTTCCTTTAGGGCTTGGAATACATCGCTCCAAGATCTTCTTGCCTTGAGGGTTTGCATTGAGAAGTCTGCTGTGATTCTGATGGGCTTTCCTTTTTATGAGATTGGTTTCTTTTCTCTAACTGCTTGTAGAATTTTTTTTCCTTCTGTTGTGTTTCTGGAATCCTAACTATTATATGCCTAGGTGTAAATGTTTTTTTGATCAAGGGTAGCTGGAGTCCTATATGCCTCACTTCTCTGTATGTCAAGTGCTTTTTCCCTGCTTGGGAAGTTTTCTGCCATCACTTCTGTGAAAAGTTTTTTTTAATGTCATCTGCACTCTCTCCAATTTCTTCATTGACTCCAATCAATCTTATGTTATTCTTCTTTGAAGAATAGTCTAGCAGCTGCTGGACTGATTTCTTGTGGTTCCTTACAATTTTAAAGAAATTTTCTTTTCCTTATCACTAATTGCAATCTTGTCTTCTATATGTGAAATTCTGTCCTCACATTGGCTCATTCTGCTGCATAAATTTTCAATGGAATTTTTAATTTCCTGGAAATCTGTTTGCTTCTGTTTCATGGATTCCATTTGTTTCCTATGTTGAGATTCCATCATGCTCCTCAGCTCCTCTATTTTTTTTATCTTTGTCCTCTCTAAATTTATTAATCATATTTTGCACTATGGTCACAATCTCTGGTATTTTCTGAGAAATTGTTTCTGATTTCATTTTTCCCAGATCCTCTTTTGTTGCCAGTTCAGGGAGTCCAGGTGGTTGAGCATCAGAGTATTCCATCTTGTTTCCCTTTGCATTGCGGTAGGTGATCTGGAAGTCTGGTTTTGAGGCTTGCTTATGTGTCTTCTCATTTTGACAGGGAGGGGTGGTGCTGGTGGCACCTATGTGGTTCACCTCCTCTTCACTGGGAACAGTGCTATGGTGGCCCAGGAGCCTTCTCCTGGGCGCTGGGATTGGCTCACCTCCTCTGGGCTGGGAGCAGTGCTATGGCAGCTGGGGAGCCTTCTCATAGGCGCTGGGATTGGCTCACCTCTTCTGCGCTGGGAGTGGTACTATGATTGAAAGTTATTAAAGGTATTATTTGTGGTTTTGAAATCACAGATGGGAAACAGTCACTATCTCTATTCTCAAGCTTAGTAATCATTGCTTGGATTCATTGTTTGGGTTTACTCGTATCTCCAACCTTGCTCTCTCTCTGTTTCTCTATCTCTGCCTCTCTCTCTGTCTCTCTCTCTGTCTCTCTCTCTCTCTCTCTCTCTCTCTCTCTATATATATATATATGTATATAGTGTATATATTGGCAAATCCACTTTTACAGTGTCCTAAAAGAATCACATGTATCAGGATAAAAAAGTGAGCTTTTTTTGCATTTAGCCATGTCCCAGTAGGGTGGGCCTATATTTGGATTTGGATGAGGCTGAATAGGATCTACTTGGGCCCTCTGTGAGTTGAAAGATTAGTTAGTTGTACCTTAGTATACCAGCTTTAGTGAATACAGATTGTGAAGAAACATTTTTCTTGTTTTATTTTTAATACCAAGTTAGAATGAGTCAAATGTTGAAAAAATCAGCAAAGCAAGAAAGGAAATTATGGGAGGTTCTGGGTTTCTTGATCTCAAAACATTATTTAGAGATTGAGGATGGGAAACATAAAGGAAGACCTGATAATAAAGACAATTTGTAATAGGATGTGGACAGTGCAACACAGAGCACATAAATGAGCATGAAAATCTAGACTACTGACTGGATCCTTGTTGACATTTCACACAGGTTGACTTTAGGTGAACCAGTGAAGCCCAGTTAGGAGACCTGATAGCAGCTAATGATTTCAGGAAAAACTGGTGCCAGTACCTTATATTTTACATCTAAAATGTTTTCCTTTTTACCTTCTCCAAAGAGGTAAGCAGGGGGACCACAGTGGTGGTAGTAAAGGTAATGAGTGGAACAGCAGGAATTCTCCTGCCCTGCATGTGACCAGTGGCATGGCACAGGATTTAAGTAGCCTTGGGCCACAGTGGGGCAATGAGTGTGAACTCAGCATTCCCTCCACTAGAGAGGAGATGGACGTGGGACTGAGCAGCAACACAGGGGCAGTGAGTTGGCAGGAGATGTAAGTTATCCAATAGCACTCCCTCTACCCTGCAACAAGCAATGTGAGAGGAGAGAGATGGGTCAGTGGGGCTGTGCAAGGACCAGGAGGGGCCAGCTGTTCAGTGGACTGGGAGCAGCCTTGGGCTGTCTCTGTCTGATGGCCCCATAGCAACTGGGAGAACAAGGCAGATACAAACAGAGTAAGGAGATGTGGGCAAGTCACCAAGGGGCATACAGCAAGTTACTGGCTGAAGATCAACTCTAGGCCCCATCTGGAGGCCAATATAAGCCCTGTACCCAGCAGTAATCTTACTGTAGACTTGGCAGAGTTACCCAGCAGTTCTGGGATTTGACTTGGACACTACCACAGAACTGTGGACACCAGAGGAATTTTCTTTATTTCTTTTGTTCTGTTTTTTCTGTCTGTTTTGTTGTTGTTGTTCTTGTTGGTTAGGTTTTTACTTTACTGTTTGTTTTGTTTTGTTCATTTTTTTCCCCTCTTTCCTCAACTGCCTTGATTTTTTTGATATTTTCATGGAAGAGAAAACTGTCTCTAGGCTTTCTGGCTCACTTCAGTATTATTTGCATTCTCATTCATTCTTTCTCTCCATCTTCTTCTGTTTTCCAAAGCTTGGGGGCTCATCCTTTGTCCTTCAGCCTTGCTTCTACTATATTTCCCTTCACTTATCTCTCTATTTTGTCCCCAGCCCTATTAAATGTTCAGTCCCACAGGGTAAAATCACTCTACTAAGGGGAAACTCACTTCATACAAGTTCATGGTTTATGTTGGATTTTGTTATATAATTGTAGATCTTGCTTTGATGGTTAAAGATACCAAATTAATAGTTAGAAAATTGCCTCTTGTCTTTGTGGTTGACTTTGATATTCTTTTGTTTTATCCTTCATGGTTTCTTTCCTGGCCTCTTCTCCAGTTTTTCAAAGCTTGGGTGATCATCTGTTGTCCTCCAGTCTGGCCTCTACTACATTTCCCTTCATTTATCTCTGTGTTGTGCCCCCTAGCTCTCTTAAATCATTTAGCCTTTGAGGGTAAAATCACTCCACTAAGGGGAAACTCATTGCATACAAGTTCCTGGTTTGTGTTGGATTGTTATATAACTGTAGCTCTTGCTCCTATGGTTAAAGGTACCAAAATAATAGTTACCACAGTGTGTCAGTTTCTTGGTGCTGTTGTTATTGCTAATTGTACTCCTTTAGCCAAGATGTCATACCTGTTGCAATCAGTTATTCTTCCTTGTATGACAACCCTTGTCTTGGGTCATAAATGTCACCATAGTCCAGTACCAAAGGACTAGGTGCTGAGCCAAATAGAGAGCAAGTTCTCATTCCAAATAAATTGGGAAGGTAGGATCTTAGGACAGACACAAAGACCAAGAGCTAAGTATGCATAGAAGACATCTCTAAGAAATAGACATTTCCTAGGGAAGCCTCAGTACTAGTGATAAAGCTATCTAACATAAGAAATTTGCAAACATCAACACAGAAAACTAAAATTAAAAAATTAAAATTGATAAGACACAGAAGCAGAATGTGACCCCAGACCTCCAGCCCTCCCAGGACAAGTCCAGGGGACAATGAAATACAGGAAATCAGATGCCACCCACCTGAATTTTCTGAAATGATAGCAGCAGAAGCAAAAACAAACAAACAACACCCCCCCCAAACAAAAACAAAAACAACAGATGAATGAGGCTATAGAGACTATCAGATTAGAAATAATCTCTCAGGTAAAAAAAAAAGAAGTGGCAATCAAAATGAAGAAATTTCTCGATGACCAGAGTAGACATAAATTTAAAGAAACAGAGGAGCTTAGGAAAATGATTCAAATTGTGAGTGCCCAACATAGGAAAAATGGAACCCATGAAAGAGTCACAAACAGATATCCAGATGATTAAAAATTCCATTGGAAGTATATGCAAATGATTGAACCAAGGTGAGGACAGAATATCAGATCTAGAAGACAGGATTGAAGTTAGTGATCACAGAAAAGAAAAATTTCTTAAAAATATTGAGGGACCATGAAAAATTAATGCAACAGCTGAAAGGTGATGCAAAGAAGAACAACGTAAGATTGATTAGAGTCAATGAGAAAGCAGGAAACAGTGCAAATTCCATAAAAAACTTGTTCATAGAAGTAATGGCAGAAAACTTCCCAAACATGGAAAAAGAATTTGACATATCAATAAGTGAGGCATATAGAACTCCAATTAGCTATGACCAAAGTAAATCTACATCAAGGTATATAATAGTCAAGATTCCAGAAATTAGCACAAGAATAGAATATTAAAAGTTGTTAGAGAAAATAAACAAATCACCTATAAAGGAAAGCCCATCAAAATCACAGCAGACTTCTTAACACAAACTCATAAGTCAAGGAAAGCTTTGAGTGTAGTATTTCAAGTCCTGAAAGAAAACAACCTCCAACCCAGATTGCTGTACCTTGGAAAACTATCTTTCAAAATCAATGGAAAAATAAGATACTTCCATGATAAAGAACAACTGAAGAAATTCATGACTACCAAAGCAGCTCTCCAAAATGTTCTGAAAGATATTTTAGAAACAGATAATAAAGACCATAATTCTGAGAACACCAATGAAAAGCCACCAGGAAAGGCAAACAAACAGAGGAGAAAGACAGGGAACTAACAACAGGAAAATAATATGACAAGAATAAGCAAATACATATCTTTTATGGTCTCAATACACCAATCAAAAGAAATGGCTTGGAAGAATGGATCAAGAAGCAAGATCTAATGATGTGCTGCATAGAAGAAACACATTTAACTTAAAAAGATGTTTATAGCCTGAAAGTCAGAGGATGGAAAACAATACTTCATGTGACAGGAACCCAGAAAAAATGCAGGAATAATGATTCTATTTGCAGACAATGTGAACTTCAAGCCAAGACTGATCAAAAGAGACAAAAAAGATCACTACATACTTGTTAAGGGAAAACTCCAAGAGGAAAAGATAACAATCATAAATATATATATCCATCAATACTGGTGCACCCAACTATATAAAACAAACATTAACAGGCATGAAAAATCAAATAAGTACCAACCCAATTGTAGTGCAGGGATTAAATACCCAACTGTCACAAATAGACAGATTAACTAGACAAAAAAAATCAATGAAGAAATATCAGAATTGAACCAAACCTGTGAACAAATGGATATAGTGGATGTCTACAAAATGTCTCACCCCAAAACATCAGAATATACATTCTTCTCAGTTGCACGTGGGATATTCTCCAAAATAGACCACATACTAGCCCACAGAACATGCTTAAGTAAATGCAAAGAATTGAAATTATCCCATGCATATTATCTGACCATAGTGCAATAAAATTGGACATCAATGGCAAAAGAAGCCATAAAACTGCATAAACACTTGGAAATTAAATAACACCTTACTGAACAATCAATGGGTCACAGATGAAATTAAAGAAGAAATTAAACAGTATATACAATTAAATGATAATGATGATACTACATATCAGAACTTATGGGATTCATTGAAATCAGTCCCAAGAGGGATATTTATAGTGGTGAACTCTCACATCAGGAAAACAGAATGAGCTCAGATAAACAACCTAATGTTGAACCTCAATATCTAGAAAGACAACAGGTCAAGCCCAAAACTCATATGAGGGAGGAAATTATAAAGATCAGAGAAGAAATTAATGCAATTGAGACTAAGAAAACAATAAAAAGAATCAGTGAATCAAAGAGTTGGTTTTTTGGCTAAGAGTTTATCAATATTATTTAATCTTTCAATCTTATAAAAAAAGGAAATAAAAGAAAAGACTAAAATTCATAAAACCTGAAGAAATGGACAGATTCTTAAAATATATGAATACCTAAGCTGAATCAAGAAGATATCAAAATTCTAAATAACCCAATATCAGCCAATGAAATTATATAAGAAATTTAGGGAAGATATAATGCCATTACTCCTTAAACTCTTTAATGAAATTGAAAATGAAGCAATACTCACAAACTCATTGCTAGCATCAAGTATTACCCTGATACCAAATCTAGAGAAGGATCCAACTGAAAAGGAAAACTGCAGGCTCATCTTTTTAATGAACATCAATGCAAAAATCCTCAAATAAAATACAGGTAAAAAGAATGCAGCAAATCATCCAGAAGATTGTACACCATGACCAAGTAAGATTCATCCCAGCGATCCAGGGATGGTTCAACATACACAAATGAATACATGCAATATAGCATATCAACAGAGTCAGGGACAAAAATCACATGATCATCTCAATAGATGCAGAAGATGCATTTGACAAAGTTCAACACCCATTTATATTAAAAACTCTACAAAAACTTGGAATAGATGGTCTTGATCTCAATCTGATAAAAGATATCTGTGACAAACTAATAGTTAACATCATTTTAAATGGTCAAAAATTGAAAGCTTTCACTCTGAAATCAGAAATAAGACAAGGATGTCCACTCTCATCACTCCTATTCAATATAGTTCTTGAAACAGGTAGAGCAATTATACAAGAGAAAGAAATAAAAGGAATAAAAATAGGAAAGAAAGCAGTTAAATTATCATTATTTGCAGAAAACATGATACTCTACACAGAAGATCCCCAAAACTCCACCAAAATACTTCTAGATTTAATAACCAAATTCAATTGCATAGCTGGATACAAAGTCAACACTCAAAAATCAATAACATTCCTGTTTACAAATAACAAAAACACAGAGAAATTATGGAAACCACACTTTTCACAATAGCATTAAAAAAATGAAATATATAGGAATAAATCTAACAAAAGAAGTAAAAGACCTTTACATTGAAAACTATAGTACTCTGAAAAAAGAGATCAAAGAGGATGTCAGAAAAGAGAAATATATCTCCTGCTCCTGGGTAGGAAGAACAAACATAGTGAAAATGACCATACTCTCAAAATTGTTATACAGTTTTAAAGCAATCCCAACCAAAATACCAATAGTATATCTCACAGAACTAGTAAAATTTAAAATTCATTTGGAACCAAAAGAGACATAGAATAGCAAAAACAATTCTGGGCAAGAAAGGCAAGGCAGGGGATATAACAATTCTTGACTTGAAATTATACTACAGAGCTACTGTGATAAAAACAGCATGGTACTGAGAATAACAAACAAACCCAAAACAGTCCTGGAGATCAATGGAACAGTAGAAGATGCAGAAACAACTCCAAACATATGCAGCCACCTTATCTTTGAGAAAGGAACCAAGCATCTTCACTGGAAGAAAGATAGCCTCTTCAATAAATGGTGCTGGAAAAACTGGCTTTCCCCAAGCTGAAGACTAAAACTAGATCCATGTCTCTATCCATGCACTAAAGTAAAATCCAAATGGATTAAAGATATAAATATTAAAACAGAAATACTAAATCTACTGGAATAGGTAGAACTCTTAAAGGCATAGTGCAGGCAAAGAATTTATGAATAAAACCCTGATGGCATGGAAAATATTACAAAGAATCAACAACTGGGATCTCATTAAAAAGCTTTTGTACAGCAAAGGAAATCACCAACAGACTGAAGAGATAACCCATGGAGTGTGAAAAATTTTTGCCAGCTGTTCCTCAGATAAAGGACTAATATCTAGAATATATAAAGAACTGAAAAAAACTGATCTCTCCAAATTTAAAGACCCAATACAAAAATGGGCATCTGAGATGAATACACAATTCTCAGATGAAGACATTCAAACAGCAAATAAATATATGAAAATATGTTCAGTGTCACTGGTCATTTAAGTGATGCAAATTAAAACAATACTGAGATTCCATCTCACTCCAGAAAGAATGGCTATTATTAAGAAATCAATAACAAATGCTGGTGGATCTGTGGGGAAAAGGAATTCTTCCCCACTCTTTGTGGGAGTGTAGAGTGGTGCAACCACAGTAGAAATTAGCGTGGAGATTCCCCAGAAAACTAGAGATTCTATTTGACCCAGCTATTCCCTTTCTTGGTATTTTCCTGAAAGAATTTAAAGCATCACACCAGAGTGATATATGCACACCCATGTTTATAACAGCACAGTTTGTAATAGCCAAATCTTGGAAACAGCCCAAATGCCCATCAACTGATGAATGGATAAAGATGTGGTTTTTTTTTTTTTTTACAATGAAGTACTACTCAGCTATAAATAAAGATAAATTTGAGGCATCTCTAGGTAAATGGATGCACTTTGAGACCATAATCTTAAGTGAAATAAATCAGACACATATGTAAATATCACATTGTCTCTCTAGTGTGAGAAACTAAAGTATAAACAGGGACCAAAATGTTTAATATATAGTGTGAAATAAAATATTGAAGTGGGAATGCGAGATGTGGGGGAGGGTGAAAGGAAGGAAAGGAAAAGAAAAAAGAATGAGCAAAGGATAAAGCAGAAACAAACCTTTTGTAAATAAGGAAGGGAAGAAGGGTTGAAGGGAGAATAATGGGAAAAAAAGATTTATGATGTACAGTACAAATTCCCTGTTATGAATGTGATAATTATGTAGATCTAAAATTACCAATAAACTTAATAAAAAACAAAGAATAAAGCAAATAAGGTAAATCACTTAATGTAATATGTAATGATATCCAAACTCTAAAATTTCATTTGCCAATTATTATGTATTTAAATTACTTATAAAACAAAATCAAGGATTTTTTTCATCCTAGATACATGAAACAAAACAATGATGCATATACGTAAGACAAAGGACCTACAACACAGTAAAATCCACTTTCGCCTTCATAGAGATTTTATTTTCAAGAATTGAGTTTTTTCAGCATTCAGAAAATTTTTTGCTACCATTAGAAAACTCAGTTGTTCTTTCAGCTGTGTAATGGCACTAATTGCCTAAATGCCATGTGACATCAATGTGATTGTGGACAAATGGAGAAGCAGGGCTATTTCATCCTTTGTGCCTGGCTGGATTTAACCTAAAAAGATCCTGGAACATTTGAGCAGGAATCGTAGGCAACTGATGAGAAAGTCTCAGAAATGTGGAATTTTGATAAAAGCACATTATGCATGGAAATAATGGGAAAAATCTCACAAAATCAAAATAGAATAAGTCAAGCAGCAGCAAGAATAACTGTTTCAGAAGGCATGATTGTCTAAAGTAAATTGACTTTGTTCACAAGGCAACAGTAGATAAAAAAATTGCTAGTCATTTTGGAAATTTACACAGATGAATGCAAGCTGCTTTTGGTTATTTAAACACCAGAGACAATTCCAATGTCATTTTGATAGACATAGTTATTTTTCTAAGAATTTGAATTCTCCTAAATTAGATTTTATGATCATTTATATAGACAAAGCTGAATTGTTTCTAAGCAAAATAAATAATTTCAGACTGCAGTTGACCAGTGAGTTATATCCCCAAAGTATTTGCTTATCCCTGGATTAAATCTCAAGATCCTTCCAAAAAAACTGAGGATAATCTAATCTATTGCCATTGTTAATCTGTCTCTGGTTAGTAGATCTGCTCCATTCACAGAATCATCTATAGGGGTAATGAAAGCCTAGTTTGGATATTGGATTTCTTTAAAATTGATGTAATGTGTGGCTGTTTTTTCTTTGTCATGCTATACTTCTTCTATTTATTTTTTTGTGTGTTTAGTTTTTGCAAAAGCAGTGGATCAGGTGATTAAAAGGAAATGCTTATTAAATTGGAAAAAGAGCAGTGAAGGCTAAACATGGACTTCTTTAAAAGTTGAGAATGAATATAACCTCATGGAAATCAAATCCTGTAAAGAAAACCAAGCCTCAGAGTTAAAAACTTCTGATTGTCAGTCTCTTGTTAGAAAGCTTTTGAAATGAAGTAAGGAATTGTATAGTGGAAGTAAATTCATCCATTCAATTCTATTTTCTTTTTTTCCCTCTCAATTTCCACTCATGTCTAGTCTCATTTTCCATAGGCAGCATTTTAAAAATATTTAATGTAATGTTAATGTGTTTTTGTAAAATATGCAAGGTTGTGTTTGGATATATTTTATTTACTTAATTTTAACTATATTTTTAAGGCCCACTCACATTGTTATGTGGACACATGGCCCATTGCTTCTCATATCGTTGTATTATTCTCCATAATTTCTACCCCCATTTACTTTATCCACTCCTTCAACGCAGGACATCCAGAGAGCTCCCAGCTCCCCAACACAATGGTTCCATAGATGTCCATGTCTACAGATATGTGTAAGGGTTTCTATAAGTTGTAGTCCCTTTTAGCCAGAACCGCCAGACTGCCCCCACCATGACAACAAACATCTACATCACCACCAGTAACTAAGGCACCAAATACAGTCTGGCTATGTGCCAGAACAAAAGCAAAAACAAAAGTAAAAGGCAAAAACAATGGGTGAAAAGCTCAACATCTCTGCCGCAGAGTTCAGCTTTGGAGTTTCCTCTTCTATAAATTTTCTGAACATATCCTCTTCCTTCAGTCTTTGGACATCTTCCTGTTGTTGTTGCCTTACAGTAGTTTCTTGTGTATTCTAGAAGACATCTGGCACTTTTGGTCTTCTCCTTTGCAAGTATTTTTTCCATTCTGTATGGCTGATCTCTTTGGCTTCATCGATGTGATGATCTTCATCCATCAGGAATATGTGACCTGAGCCATATCCAGGGGAAGACACAGGTCTGTGCTGCTCATGTGTCCCTTCTTGTGCTTTGCTGGCAGTCTTTCTTGGCTGGAGATTCATCACACCATCTTCACAGGGCATTCTTCTTGTGTATGTGTCTCTGTGTACACATTTCCCAGTTTGTGGAGATTTCAGTCCACAGCTGGCTCCAAGGCAGGGTGGCATGGCAGAAAAGAAAGAGTTCACGGCATCAGAAAGAGCCTCCCTTTTAAAACCATCATTTTTTAGTCTTATTTTCTGATGGTTACTTAATTCTGTATCTTGAATTTCAAATTTCAAGGTCTCTTGGCATTGATATTCTATTCTGACACTTTTTAGCTCAGCCCTGGCTCTCTTTCTGTCACGTAGCATTGGTATATCTATTGCTTTGTCTGCACATATCTATTCTCATGTGACAGTTAGGTCTATTCCCTGCTCCCCCATACCTGATTGCCTGTATTCACATCACGTAAGAGTATTAAATGCAGGTATCATTTTTATAACTACTTATATGAAAATGATCCATGTAGTAATCACACAAAATATATTTGGTAAAGTCTTGGAAAGTTTTCAGAAATATTTCTCTTTTTTCTATTCTTGGCAGCTGATATTGTTTAAATCAATAAAACTTTTTAAAACTTAAAAAAAATAGTTTTAAACCCTCCCCCCAAAATAGTTTTAGACTCAAGCACTATCTATTTGCTCAGCCAGGATGATCATTTTCCAGGTAGCATTAATTTTGCTGTATAATATTAAGAGTTTTACCTCAGTCTACTTTTTTGACAGATTTATTGTACTATAAATATGGTTCTATATATATAATTATCCACTATAATAAAACAAACATTTTTTTAAATGGAAAGAAAAGAATCTTCAATTATTCCATGGTACTAAAAATGATCTGAACAATCTAGCTTAGAATAATTTTCTTTGAAAAATTTTTGATTGACTAGTGACTGGCAGCAAGTAGGTGGCATTACAAACTTCAAATGACATGGAAGTCGTAGAGGCAGGTTTTCTTAGCAATAACCAATGCATTTTAAACAAAACATTTGCATTACTTGCACACTAGCAATGAAGTAGGGGAGCCCAGAGTATTTGAACTAAATCCTTATCTATCACGTCTGCCTGCCTGCCTGTCTTATCTATTTTCTTTCTTTCTCCCTTCCTTCCTTCCTTTCTTTCTTCCTTTCTTCCTTCCTTCCTTCCTCCCTCCCTCCCTTCCTCCCTCGGTCCATCTGTCCATCCGCCCTCCCTCCCTCCCTTCCTCCCTCGGTCCGTCTGTCCATCCGCCCTCCCTCCCTCCTTCCTTCCTTCCTTTTTTTGTCTATTATCTATTTATCATGTTTTATGGTGCTGGAGAATGAACCCTGAGTGAGCCTTTGCACTGAGTTATATCCCCAGTACTTTTTAAATGTTTTATTTTGAGACATGGTCTCATTATGCCACTCAGTTGATCAGGCTGAGCTTAAACTTGTGATCCTTCTGCTTTGCCTCCCAGAGTACTGAACTTAAAGCCACATGCCATTACATTAGGCTAAACTAAGTTCTTTTAAAATACACACAATAGACTACTATTCAGCTGTAAAAAAGAAAGAGATCATGTCATTTGCAGGAAAATAGATGGAACTTGAGACCATAGTGTTGAATAAAATATATCAGGCCCAGAAAGTTAAAATACTGTATAGTTTCTTTTGTTTTACATGAGAAATATACAACAGAAATAAATAAATAAAAGCAAGATAAAGGAAGAAAAGGGTAGGCTTATTGGAGTTGGGGAAGGGGATGAGGGGGAGAGGAAAGGATATGGTGTGTGTAATGTGTGGGGAGTGAAGGGATGGAAAATAGTCAAGACATGCTCTACTGTATACACATAACACTTCCCCCAAACAAATGTAACTACCATGTATTGCAAACATACACTAATGAAAAATATGAGAGAGAGAGAGAGACAGAATGAATTTACTGCATGAAGTATTTACAGCCAATAGAAAGGTTGGTGTATGCTGAATAGTGTTTTGATGACGAGTATGAAAATTTGGAGGATTTTTGTCTGTTTTTGGTTTTGGATTTTTGACACAGGGTTTCACTATGTATACCAGGTGTATCCCCCATACCTGAACTCTCCATATAGCCCAGGCTGCCCTTAAACTCATGGTGATCCTCCTGTCTCAGACTGTACCACTGCACCCCCGAGTGTAAATACTTTTATCAGCAATCAACTAACATAAATTATTGCTTATTACATATTAATGTATGCATGGTTCCAGAAGGAAGAATACATATAAAAGACATTCTTGTAACATTATGTATAGAGAAGAACACACATATAAAGTTGTGATATTTTATTTTCAGAAGATATTAAGGTTCATCTAGGCAAATTCCTTCATGTTGAAGAATGAGAAAAACATCCAGAGAAATTGTAAGTGAAAAATGTTAGAAACTAGGATCCTGACCTCTTCACATAATCTTGCTATTTCTGGTTTACTGACTGGCCTATTATAATACAAATAATAAATATAATACATAACCAAGGTCAATCAGTGCTACCGGATCGCCATGTAGTGCTACAGTGGCTCACAGGATTCAGTAGTGACCTGAGTTGTGAACCACTTTCCTGGGAAAACAATTCCTACCCCTTCCCTATGCCAGCCAGCTGTTTTGGTTTACCTTCCACCATCATCTTTAGCTGCTGACCTATCAGCTACGTATTTATTGAATTGATGTTTCAATGTCTGTCTCTTCCTGTCCCCACAAGCCTAAGTTCTACAAGGGCAATGACCTTGTGTATCATTTCAGTGTATCCCCTGGGCCTGAAACTGTGCCAGAGACATATTTGGGGCTCAATGGATATTTGTGGAAATAATAAACCAGTGAATGAGTGAGGAAAGTAATTTCCTAGGTTTAAAAATTTATTTGGAAAGTAATGAGATGCAGAAGAGCTAACGACTGGAATCTGAAGAACATGAATGCTAATGAAAGAATTCTGAGCTTCCTCTTTTGTTAATTTTTATTTTTTTATTAGTATATGCTTGCAGAATGTAATGATTACATTTATTGTGGGGAACTGGTACCTGTACAAAACACATGTTAATTTTTTTGTCTCCTATCCCTTCCATCCTCCCCTGATCCTTCTAACTCTAGATCCCTTTCCCATTTATAAAAATGCTATCTTTGCTTTTACTTCTTTTTTTCCCATCCTTTTCTCCCCTTCCCTTCCCCTCCATTCATCTCTTGTTCTTCTCCGCATATGAGAAGAGTCTGACTATCTCCTATTATCTTTTCTTACGTGCAGCAGGAAGGCAAAATTTTGTCACTTGCTGGGAGCCATGAACACACATAGTTTCAAATGTATTTAATCATGGTTTTCTTATTTTATAACAATGAATATTCTCCTTTGAGGTTTCAGGTAATGTGAATGTTAGTTTATTTTGGTATGAAGGTTGAGCCCAGAGGCCTGGACATGCTTAGCAAGTGCTGTACCTCAGAATTACTTTTCCAGCTCTAGACTATTATATTAAGATATACTGAAATTTATTTTGTCATGCTGAACTATTAGAATAGCAGTAAAAAATCTCTAAAGAGAAGTTTTGCTTTCATTTTGCAGAGGTAGGTACACCAGTTTTATATGGACATCATTGGTATTTGAATGAACAAATAGTTGAGCCAAAGTAGAGGGTAAATTCTGTTATTGCCTACAGTGCAATGTAGAAAATGCTGCCCAGCAGTTCTCAGTTATATCAAGAGGGAAATTACCAAAATATTTCAATAAGACTTTTGGCCATACAACAGTGCATTTAAAAATTTTTTCCTCATTAAGGATTGTTTTCTATTGCATTTGGATGCAGAAGCCTTTTTAAATTTTACTTTTTATTAAAATGTTTGCACTACATAATGATTACATTTATCATGGGGACTTGATACATGTAAATAACACATCTTAAGTTTTTTCATCTTCTGCATACCTCCCCTCTCATTCTATCTCTTGGCATCTTTTCCTTTTGCAAAATGTTTATCCCTTTTTCCTATTATCTATCTTTTATTTTGTTATTTATTTATATTTTGGGTTTCTTATTTAAGAGAAGCCATGTGATATTTAAGCTTGTGTATCTGTTTTATTTCACTTAACATTATAGTTTAAAATTGCTTCCATTTCCCTAAAAACGATGCAAGTTTATCTTTCTTGGGTAGGAAGAGTAGGAAGCTTTTATTTTTATTTTTATTGATAAAATCAGTCAACAAGCAAATGCTGGGAACATATGGAGAATTACAATTAGAGTAAAACCTTGGATTGCAAATAGCTTGTTCTGTGAGTGTTCTGCGAGATGAGAAAACATTTATAATAAATTTTAACTTAATAGGGCCAGGGATTTAGCTCAGTGGTTCTGCTGCCTGCCTTGCTAGGGAAGGACCCAAGTTTGATCCCCAGTACCAAAAAAAAATTAACTTAGTAAACAAGAGATGTCTGGTAATACAAGTAGTATATGATGCCAAATGTCACATGATCACAACTGGGCCAATGGTTCTTCTCTCTCTCTCTCTCTCCCTCTCCCTCCCCTCTCTCCCTCCCTTCCTTGCTGTGGGATTGTGGATTATGTCTCCCAACAGCAAGAGGATATAGAGGAGATCTCCTCTGCAGAGGAAGAAGAGAAAAAGGCAGAGCAATCACTCACTTCTAATGAGATTAGGGAGATGTGTAAAATGTGGGAAACAGTGCAAAATTTTGAAGGAAAGCACCACCCAAATAAGGCTGTAGCACTATGAGTAATGAATGAATCTGTTTAATGACAATGCAGTGTTACATTTCCATGAAATCCTCAAAAGGAGGCAAAAGCAAGTGTCATTGGACAGGTTCCTTTTTAAAGTTGTATGAAAAGAAAAAGATTCCACTGAGGTAATAGCAGTGATTCCATTAGTGAGAGTGAATGTCGTGTTGCACAACAGCCCTCCTCCCTCTTGGCTCCCTCACACCAATAGATGAATGAGTAAGGAAACTGTGGTATTTGTACACAATGGAGTACTATGCTGCCGTGAAGGTTTTCAAAGGTAAGTGCAGGCTAATTTGTTCATTTTCTTTATATTTTGTATTTTCTTTATTATATTATATTACAGTATTGTAATCATTTTTGTATGAATATTTTACGGTTATGGAATAAATTATCTGTTTCCCCCATTCTTTTTTATGGGGAAATTCACTTTGACATACAAGTGCTTTGGATTGCAAGCATGTTTCTGGAATGAATTATGCTCACAAACCAAGGTTTTACTCTATTTGACTTTAACTTCACAATTACTTTTTTTTCCTATCCAAAATACTAATATTCTTCTTTTCATCATATCTGGAGAATCTTTTCTATTAATAACACATTTTTGGCTAACCTCATACCGAACACAGACATCAATTAATACACATTTTAAAATAACCAATCTTGTATTTTTTCTGTAAATTTTAAAGCAATTGTTATCAGCTCATGAAGCAAGCAAGGCCTTTTCATAATTCTATTGGGCAATTCATCACTTCTACCATGGCAGACATGTTTGATTTTTTTTCCCCCTGTAAGGCCATGTTTTGTGTAACCCCTGAAGAGCAAGGCTGATACAATAAGAATGGTATCTCTTTGATTAGCCAATATTTTAGTCCTACTCAGCTCCTTCATAATCATATAGTTCTGTTAAAAGCATGCACATATATGTATGATTATGTGTGTCTATGTGCAAATTCTATAGTAGCACTGAAAAGCAAGAAAAGATTCCATAAATCTAGCAGGTATTTTGTGCATTTGTTTTGGCTTGTTTTTAGTGTTGGAGATTGAACCAGGGTCTCTCATACTAAGCCTGCACTGTACATTTGAAGTATTCCAGTAGCCCCTACATAATATTTGAATCATAAAAAAGTAGGTAGGATCAGATTGACAAAGGGAATTGTAAATGGAAATAAACACAAAGATAAAAGAAGCCAACTGCAAAGATGAGAACTGTTTTCAATCACAGAAACTCTAAAGAAACTCAGTGTAGATCAAGCAAGTATAAATTAGGAAGCTTTCCTGGCCAATTATGAGGGTAACTGATCAAGTGATTTCATATAGAAAAAATTCATTTCTAACCAAAGCAGCCTTTGGCAGGAGATTCCTCCAATTCAAAGTCCTAGAACTTCTTTATTAGTGAGCAGTGCAGAAGGTTTCTAGACAGTCATGCATTGCTTAAAGATGGGGATATTGGGGATATATTGTGATAGTGTGTCCTTAGGTGATTTCTTGTCCAAACACACTGAAGTATATTTACACAAACTAAGACAACTGCAGTGTCACTAGGTGATACCCTAAGGAATCACTGTCATATAGGTAGTCTGTTGTTGACTGAAATTGTATGTTAAGGTTAGAGAATAAACACAAGTCTAAAATTAAGTCATCTCCTTTATGACTATGTTTATTTTATAAAATATGAAAAAAGAATCAAATATACTCAGTTTTAAGCTCTATTACTCTATGAATAAAATTTAGCCCATTAGATTTATTTCTCTACGGTATTTGCAGGTAAGAAATTATTCAAGACTATCCTTGTTTTTCATCACTGGCCATTAGGAAACTGTAAATTAAAATTACAGTGAGATACCATCTTACCACAGAAAGAATGGCTATCATAAAAAATCAAATAAACAATGCTGGTGAGGCAGGGGAAAAAGGAGCTCTGCTACACTGTTGGTGGGAATGCAAACTGGTACAACCACTGTGCAAATCAGTGTGAAGATTCCTCAAAAACTAAACATAGAAATTCTATTTGATTCAGCTATCCCCCTCCTAGGTATCATCCCAAAAGAGTTAAAATCATCATATTACAGGAATACATGCATACCCATCTTTATAGCAGCAAGATTTAGATTTGGAAATGGCCTATATATCTATCAATAGATGAATGAGTAAGGAAACTGTGGTATTTGTACACAATGGAGTACTATTTTGCCAAAAAGAAAGGTAAACTTGAGCCGTTTTTAGATAAATGGTTGCAACTTGAGGACATAATTTTTTTTTTTTTTTTTTTTTTTTTGGTACCAGGGATCAAACTCGGGTCCTTGTGCTTGCACAGCAGGCAACGAAACCACTGAGCTAAATCCCCGGCCCTTGAGGACATAATGATAAGTGAAATAATAAATCATACACACCAGATTAAATATTGCGTGGCTTTTCTTATATGAGAAACTACAAATAGGAAGTAGTGAGTTCAAATAATTCCTTAAATTTCCTATTTCATTGTTTCAAAAATCTTTTGATATATATGCAAATTTGTTTCATTTATATTACTAGTTTCTCTGAGTTCATTGAAAAGAAAGTTGTGCTATTATGCATTTGTTTCTTCTTTATGAGAGAGAATCTTTTTTGTCTATGACTTGTACTCTGTTTTTTTTTTTTTTTTTGTACTGGGGATCGAACTCGGGACCTTGTGCTTGCAAGGCAGGTGCCTGAACCACTGAGCTAAATCCCTAGCCCTTAGGTCTTGTACTCTGAGTAACTACTTTGAAAATAACAATACATGGTGTATTAACTATTGTTATTCTCTTATTATTTTGTTATGAAATTTTGTTTTATTTTTTCATAAAACAAAGTCCTGAAAATCACAATTCTGAATGATTAAAATTCCAAATGTTCAAATCTTGAAAAGACTCTGTATACTTCCATATGTTTTGCCCTTGTACTATTCCCAGTACTGGAGGTATAAATCGGTGCAAAGACTTTCAGAGAATTCTAGTGCATTTTGTGTATGTTTTGCAAATTTAACTCCACAAATTGGGTTATCACAATGTTGGCTTTGTGTGTAAGCTTTTAGTGTGTACATTAAAAATTCCTCAGTAAATGAAAAGAAAAAAAAGATGATCCTTGTTTTATATTTTTCAGTGACATATCTGTATTTGAAATTAAGTTACTTGAATAACACATATGTGCAACTTCCTTTGAATACCCTAATGCCTAGAATAATAAAGTCATGTTAGTGCAGACAGTCAAATAATACTATAAAAAATCAATTATAATACTAATAATTTATGTGATTGTAATGGTTTTTATTCCCATATCAAATTGAGGCAAATATGTACATTTTATATCAATAAAATATGTTATCCATCAATAAGATAGACAAACTTTTATGCAACAAAAAACAATACAATGAAAATTTAAAATGATGTTAAGTGTTCAATGAAAAAGAGGTCAAGACAGGTCAAATATACATAAGGCTGTCAGTATCTGAATAACAGTTACTAAATTTATATAAACAAACATATGTAAATAATATACATTCTTTCAAATACCTCTGGAACATGTATAGAAGTTGAACATACGTTACACTTCAAAGAAAATTTCAATATATTTGAAAAACTAGAAATCATTTTAAGCCAAATTGGCCATAAAGTAGTAAAATTTAAAAGAGCAACCAAGATTTAAAAATAAATTGATAGAAGAAAGAGAACAATTCTTTTGAATAATTCCTGTTTAAATTGAGACTAAATTCCAAACTATTTAAGCCAAAAGTCATGGAAAGAAAAAACCAATAAAGGAGAACCTTTCTACACAAAAACAAAACATTACAAAGATGCACCTGTAAGCATCACCTTTTCTGCACCCCAGTTACAAACTCTGACAAGCTCAAGAAGGGAATGAGCGAGAGCCCACCTCTCTCCCTCCTGCCCGCCCTTCCTCATGCTGTATTATACACATCAGTGAAGTGCCCACTCATTTGGTTTCCGTCAATACAGGTGAGTTCTACATAGTCTAAACTTTTATGTCGATGGGATAATGCACTGTTCAGTAGTTCCTTCTTCACTCAGGGTTTTGGTTCTGATGTTTCAGTTGCTGTCAATTGCAGTCTGAAAATGGAACAATTTCTACAAGTGAACAATTCATTAGCTTTAACTTGAATGTCATTTTGAGTGCCACCGTAATCCAACACCCACAAGATGGAACTCGAAAAGTTGGACATCTTTTCTTTAGAGACAGCAGTTTCTCCAAACCTCCTCAGGCCTGGGACATAAATGCCTTCCCAGTCTCTCCTCCGCCCAGATGAATTGACATGAATGCAGACACTGGCGCCAGAAGGTCAAGTCCAGCTTCATTTGCTTAGGCAAGGGAGGGAGAGCTATGGGTCCAGGAAGGGATGGAACAAGCCCACACTTGCTATTGGCTCATGAAATTTCTTCCCCCATGGGAAGATTCCCCCTTGCTATAAAAGATCCTAACACACCTATACATGATGAGGTGCTGATTGGAGGCAAATGGGCCTTTCCATCTCTTTGGAGCTACCTTTGAGCCATTTGTAGGTGAATTTGAGTAAATCCTTTTTCAAAAATACATGGCCTCCTTTGATTTGGTCAGCAGCAAGCAAAGGACCTGAGGCATATGAACCTATGCGAGTGGTAAGGTTTGGGGGTAGCAAGCTAGGAGGTAAGTCACAGGTCCTGAGAGGTGTGCGTCCTGTGGACACTGGGGAAAAGGGACTGACTGACTGCTCAAGGCTAGCTGAACCCCTGGACAGGACTCCAGGGACTTTTCAGCAGTTGGCACAGACATTTTTGCACTTGGGAAGTCTCCCTTGTTTCCTGTTTATGGTGTCAGCTGCTTAGAAACGCTTTTGCTGGTAAAATGTTGGGGAGCTGGTGGACTCAGCTTGGTTTTTGATGGGAAATACACTCCACGGACCTACTGCCTCTACAGTTTGGACCTCCCTTTGGTTGCTCAGCAGCCATACGTGTGAGGTAAGTAAACTTCATGGTTCGGAGATATGTTCTGAAAGCACACCATGGCCTTGAAAACAGAGGTGAAGTTTATTAGAGTGGAGGTTCCCTGAGAATCAGTGGGCTTGTGCCAGTGAGACATAAGTGGCACAAGTCATTTAGGCTGAAGCAAGCATCTTCTCCGTTTGTAATATGTGGACCTACTACATGGCCTTTGGGGGCACTGACTGGTGTGAGAAGAGATTCAGAGGTAGAAAACAATTTTAGACATTTGTTTTGTTGGTTTAGGACACTCATTTGTTTTGGTTTACTTTGATTTATTTTGTCTTTCTCCTAATAACCACCATTGCTGCATACTAACTGAGCAGGCTGAAGCCAGGCTCTATTAAGAGGGAGAGAACCATGGAGCTGTGTCTTTTCCATTGTATGAATGTAAGGCAGGAAAGGTTTCCTTCTTTAAGACCCAATGGAGCACTCACTGTGGCCAAGGAATTTCCCATTTGGAGACAAGGCAGTACCTTTAAGGCAGTGTTCAGATAGAAGCTTGAACCCACCCTCCTAATACAGACAGCACAGATGGAGTCTAAGAGACGGCTCCTGACCACTCGCCCAGACCCGGGCAATAGCCCAGAGCCAACCCTCAACCTTGCCCCAGGGCTTACCATGCTGTGGTCAAGATAATGGAGTCCAAGATCCCAAGCCCACATGGGAAAATCCTAAAAAATTTAAACTAAGGCCCAGGGCACTAGACTTCCTTACATGCTGTAGAGTAACCTTTCTGCCCTTGGAGCTCATTGGGAATTTATGCATATAAACTGCATTTCCTACATACAATTATAACAGTGAATTACGTGGAGCATGTGCAGTAGATGTAAAAGGCGTGACTCAGCACTCTGCTGGTCATGCTCTGGAGGACCCCACAGAAGGTGCCTGAGGGCAGGCAAGACATTTAGACCCCTACACCCTCCGTCCTTGGGGCTAATGCCATTTTCCTTCTCTGGCACAGGCCAGCTTATTTACAGTGTGCTTCCACCTTAATAAACTTCTCCAGTGTTCCTTGCCTTTTGTGCCATGTTCACTTCTTTGTTCATTGTACACAAGAACCTGATAACACATCCTAGACCATACAACCCATGAAAACTGCGCAGAGACTCTAGGCTTAATCCTTGCTTTTCTTATCTTTGGGGATCTTAGGAAATCACCTGGAGATTGAGGTCAGCCACGCTGGGTGTTGAGCTCTTTTGAGGCTTCTTCATGAGCCGCTCTTTAGTTCAAAGGTCTTTAACTATCTGACGGGAAAGTTTGCATTAAGAAACATTAAAGGCTAGAGACCCTGGACACTGGATGCGTTCAGATCAGTTGTGATTTGTTCAGGATTAAAAGTGCTTATACTATTGTAGTTCCCTGGAGGAATTTTAGTTACATGAGACACAGGAAAAGGTAATTTTATTGTGATATAGCATGGCTTGTATAACTGCTGCCCTTTGATGTTATCCAATCATCCATAAGATCCTCTGAGGTAACTTCAGTAGGTTAATCTCCATAGCTGCCTTTCTTACCTTCTGGATTAGTGACAAATCCAAGCAAGGGCCTGCTGTGCCCACTGATCATACAGCTACTTGGCTAATATTGGTGAGTTTCCAATTGGGGTTTAAATTCTCCTCATTTTGGCTAACATTTTCCCAAAAATTCATTTCCTCTCCTGCCACCTTCATTCCCCAACTAGAAAAATGGAGATAATTTGGTACAGATGGCTTGCCTTTGTGTTTTTCTCAGTGGGGATTATTGTTCTTAATTTTTTTTTTCTACATGAGGCCTTGCACAATAGAACCAGAATAAAATGTGAAATTTCTTTTAAAAACTTGTTTATTTTTATTAGTACATGGTTTGTGGTACATAATGATTTCATTCATAGTGGGGAATTTGCACATGTAAATAACACATCTCAATTATTTTTCCCCTTACCCCTCACCCCTCTTCAAAAAACAAATTGAAAAAATTTTTTTGCTAACACTGATTCATTTATTTATTTTATAAATCCTTATCAAGTTAATTATCATAAGTACAGATTAACAGCCAGACTAACAGGTCAAAAACATATGAAACAATAAGACAATACTACTAAATCAAGATACAATTTCAGAAACTTTGTCCCTGCCATATTATAATAACTTTTTTCTCATCATCAGAAATGTGAAATTTCTGACCAGCCATGTCTAAATTTTATCACAATGAAAATATATCTTAAAACCTGCAATAAACTTGTTTTGAATTGGCCAAGACTTATCATAAGGCAGGAAAAAATGCTTGGGGAAATTTGAACTCATATTAATTGGGCGAGCAATCTCTTTTGAGATGTATATTTTTTACTTTATTACAACTCCAAAATCCTACTTTCAGACATGCAGATTAATAATTAAGTATTGCTTAGAAATGTAAAAATGAAAATCATGCTAGCAGTGTAACTTTTTAAAAGCTCTTAAGTGATATATCGAAGTCTTTATGTGTATTGACACGAATATATGTATCATATATTATGTGTGTGTGTGCATTTGTGTTTGTATATTGTTTTTATGGTACCAGATTTAAAAATAAGAATCTTGGTGAGCCAACCAGGAAGTAAGGCCCTTTGGAGAACGATTCTCCTCCCCCTCCTCTCCTTTTCTCCCTCCTCTCTCTCACAAAACTTAGAGGCATATGATCAGTCTGCCTAATGCCATGGCTCCCTTTTTGGGCTAGCTGGGAACGTGTCTTAAGCCATGCAGTTTCAAGTGGTCATTCAGGTGATAACATGTTACCCTCAGGATCTGTTCAAGTCTATGGATTCAAGCTGAGAAGTCCACCCATTAATTTTTCTTTCTTCCTCTCTCCTGTAAGAGAGCCGTAATTATCTTCCAGTCTTTTCTCTCTCATTCAGGCTTTCATCTGTCAGAAAATTCAGATCCTTTAACTTTTTCTTCCCTGATATTAGTTATTAGGGAGAGGCAGGAAACTAGAGGGTGGAGGAAATTAATGGGAATTGGGGAACTCGGGAAGTTTTCTCATGGCTCTGGGAACAGTTCCTGGTTAGTGTCTTTTACCCTGTGGGAGGCAGGAGTGGAAGTACATGGTCTCAGCAATTTTTCCAGCCAGTAAGTAGGCCTGCCCCAAGTTTACTCCTTTTGCTTTCTTCTCCTTCCTATTTTTGGTCACTCATTATGCATAAAAAGCAGTTAACAGCCATTAGTGTCCTTTATTACCTCAGTCATGGAATGTACCATTTTAGGCTCCACCAGATCCAAGAAAGCCATGCAGGTTCCATGTTTGTGTGGCCTAAAGTTCAATATGTCTCTTTTGGTGCCACCATTTTGTTCTTCCCAATGTTTTTTTTCCTCTTGGGGGAAAAATTATCAGTAACTTGGCCTCCTGCTTAAATAACCACCTACTGAAGTCTGGCTCTTTCAAGGTCTCACCTCTGCTTCACTCCCAGATGGTTTTTACCGCTAACTATCTCAGTAAGTCACTTTCTCAGGGCCCCACTTCTCAGGGAGCCATCCCAATTCACCTTTTGGCCCTATTTTTTCACCGTGGTTGTTGGCCATGTTTTCCTAACTGATCTCATAAATCAGGAAATTTCATGCTTGTAGACGCAAGGTAAGGTCTCCACTTTGGGAATCATGTGGGTCTCCTCCCTTCTTCCTTTCTAAATCTGGTTACAACTTCTCCATGTTTCTTCTAAAAGAAATTAAGGTAATTTAGAAATATATGCCAGAGAGCCTGAACAGAACAAGGAAACAGCCAACAAAGGTCAACTCAACCTGCTGTGAATATGCAGAAGTAGAACTGGAGTATTTTAGTTAATTGAAAACATCTTATCTTTGTACCTGAAACTTTATAATTTTTTTCTTGATCTTAAATGCTAAAGAATAGATTTCTATCTCTACTGCCTAAAAAATTTACCAACATATTTCATTATCAGGATAAATTAGAAGAATACTGTTTCTCCAGTAGTGAGAAGGAGCCCATAGGAGGGTCCATTCTGGTCTTTAAGGAGTTGTAGTAGACTTCAAGCTATGGAGAGGTCTAGGGAGAAAGTGGCACCGGGGCCACTCACTGCACCAGATGCATCTGGTGCTGAAATTTGAGTCTCATAGGGGATCAACAGGTCTCTGGCCTTCTGCATGGATGCCCTCAGAAGAACCCTAGACCTACTCTTCTCTCTCTCTCCCTAAGCCCCATGATGTGCCATGAATCTACCCTGCCCTGTAGATCCTACCAACCTCACTATTAGGCTATATTCTTAAACATTGGAAATAATTGAACCCTGACAATTTGAGAAAAAACAATGTATATTCTATTGCAATGATTGGATCCAGTATGAACTAGAAAATGGTGAGAGGTGGGTATAGGATAGCAGTCTAAATTACAATACTGTCTTAGTTACATTTCTTCATTGCTCAGACGAAATAACCAATACCCCAAGTTAAAGGAGGAAAGGTTTATTGGCCCACAGTTTGTAGATGTTTCAGGCCATAATTGGCTGGTTTCAAGGCAGAGTAGCATAGCAGTGGGACATTGCTGAGGAGAAACAGTCCATGGCACGCAGAAGGCAGCAAAAGCAGCAAGTAGCAAATGACAAGCAATGACACCAGCTCTCTTTCTGCATTTTATCCAGGCTACATGCTCTTAGGGTGGGTAGTACTAACACCCAGGGTGGGCTTTCCCATTATCCACATCCAGAAGTGTGCCAAGCCAATCAGTGGACTAATTTAGTAATCACACACCCTTGATCCCAGCATCACACACTCTAGATCCAGCCTACCTCTGAAAAGCCCCACCTGACTGAATGAGGCCTTGGGGAGACATCTAACACAACCCATAAAAAGTATTGTTCTTCAGTTAGATCTTTTCTGCAAAAGCAAGGAAAGTGGTCTGAAATTCCTAACATTGAGGCTTTTATGAATTTTACCAGAAACCATCCCTCTGCAAAGGCCCAGAAGATATGGTACTCTCCTCAGACACCCACCTGTCTCTCAGGGAATATCGGTCTCCCAGACTTATTTTTCCATTAAGTTTATTGGTACATTTTAGGTATGCAGTACAGTTACATTCATCCTTGGGAACTTGTACTTTTGCATGATGCATCTTGGTTCTTCTTTGTTCCCCATCCCCCTGCCCTCCAAAGACTTTGTTTCCATTTCTCCTATTTTTTCCCTTCTTTCCTTTCCCATACTCCCCATTTCCCCTACTCCTTTAGAACTCTTCTTCCTATTTCATAATATCAATTACACATTTTGATCCTTATTTACACTTTTAGTTTTTCACACCAGAGAAACTTGGGTGTTTAGAAGTGTGTGTCCTATTTATTTCACTTAAGAGTACGGCCTCAATGTGCATCCACTTGGCTATAAATATCTCTAGTTTCTTATTCTTTATGGCTGAGTAGTACACATTTTATTTAAAAAACCACATCTTTTTTATCCAGTCTCCAATTGATGGGCAGTTGGGCTGTTTCAAAGTTTTAGCTATTACAAACTGTGCCACAATAAACATGGGTGAGCATATATTACTGTGGTATGATTCTTTTAATTCTTTTGGGAAGATACCCAGCAGAGGAATGGCTGGGTCAAATGGGACCTCTAATCCTAGTTCTTTAAGGTATCTCCATATTGATTTCCACAGTGCTTGCACCAGTCTGCATTCCCACCAACAATGGAGGAGGGTTCCTTTCTCCCCACAGCCCCACCAACATTTGTTATTGGTTGATCTCTTGATAGCAGCCATTCTTTCTGGGGTGAGGTGGAATCTCAGCATAGTTTTCATCTGCATCTCTCAAATGACCAGTGATGTTGAACATTTTTTCTTATGTGTATTTGCTGCTTTTACTTCTTTGTCTGAGAAATGTCTGTTCATTTCAGATGCCCATTTTTGAATTGGGTCTTTATATTTGGGGTTTTTTTTTTTGAGTTCTTTATGTATTCTAGATAGTAGACCTTTGTCTGAGGAACAGCTGGTAAAATTTTTTCCCACTTTGTAGGTTGTCTCTTAGCTCTGTTGGTAATTTCTCTTACAGTGCAGAAGCTTTTTAATAAGATGAGATCCCAATTGTTGACTTTTTGTGCTAGTTTCCATGATAGCGAGGTTTTGTTCATGAAGTCTTTTCCTATGCCAATGTCTTCAAGAGTTTTACCTAACTTATCTTCCAGCAAGTTCAGTGTTTCTGTTTTAATATTTAGATCTTTAATCCACTTCAATTTTAGTTTAGTGCATGGTAAAAGATAGGGGTCTAGTTTTAATCTTTGGCAGATGAAATCCAGCTTTTCCAGCACCATTTATTAAACAGGCTATCTTTCCTCCAGTGAGGATGATTGGCTCCTTTGTCAAAGATGTTGTAGCAGAGTATGTCCGGAGTTCTTTCTGCTTCTTCTAATCTATTCCACTGATCCTCGGGTCTGTTTTTTTGCCAGTACCATGCTGTCTTTATCATAGTAACTTTGTAGTATAGTTTCAAGTTGGGGATTGTGAAACCCCCTGTCATTTCTCTGTTACCTAGAATTGCTTCTACCATTCTAGGTCTCTTCTGGTTCCAGATGAATTTTTGGATTGTGTTCTCTAGTTCTGTGAAATATACTGTTGGGATTTCAATTGGGATTGCATTGAATCTATATAGCAGTTTTGGAAGTATGGCCTTTTTCACTATATTAGTTCTTCCTACCCAGGAATGAGCGATGTCTTTTCATTTTCTTATATCCTCTTCTATCTCTTTTTTCAGAGTGTTGTAGTTGTCAATGTAGAGGTCTTTTGCTTCCTTCATTTGATTGATTCCTAGATATTTCATTTTTCGGGATGCTATTGTGAAGGGGATTGTTTCCCTAATTTCTCTCTCAGTGAGTCTGTTATTTGTGTACAAAAAGGCTATTGATTTTTGAGTGTTTACCTTGTATCCAACTACTCTACTGAATCTGCCAAGTAAGTCTAGAAGACTTTTGGCAGAGTTTTTTGGGTCTTCTGTGTAGAGCATCATATCATCAGCAAATAATGACAGTTCAACTTCTTCCTTTCCTGTGTTTATTCCTTTTATTTCTTTCTCTTGTCTAATTGTTGTGGCTAATGTTTCCAAAACTATATTGAACAGGAGTGGTGATAGTGGACACCCTTGTCTTGTTCCTGATTTTAGAGTCAAGGTTTTCAGTTTTTGACCATTTAGTATGAAGTTGGCTGTTGGTTTTTCATAGATGGCCTTTATCAAGTTAAGATAAAGACCATCTATTCCAATTTTCTCCAGGGTTTTTATTATGAATGGGTGTTGAATTTTGTTGAATGCTTTTTCTGCATCTATTGAGATGATCATATAGTTTTTGTCCTTGTGTCTGTTAATATAGTGTGTTACATTTATTGATTTATATATGTTGAACCATCCTTGCATCCCTGGGATAAATCCGACTTGGTCAGGGTGTATGATCTTCTTGATGACCTTCTGTATTCTGTTTGCCAGCATCTTGTTGAGGATTTTTGCATCTATGTTCATTAGGGAGATTGGCCTGTAGTTCTCTTTTTGGGTTGGGTCTTTCCCTGGTCTTGGAATCAAGGTAATCCTTGCTTCCAGGAATGAATTTGAAAGTATTGCTTCCCTTTCAATGTCATTGAAAAGTTTAAAGAGTAGTGGCAATAGTTCTTCTCTAAATGTCTTGTAGAATTCAGCAGTGAAGCCATCAGGACTTGGGGTTTTCTTTGTTGGTAAATTTTTAATTACATTTTCAATTTCACTGATTGTAATTGGGTGTTTAGAATTGTTATATCTTCTTCATTCAACATCAGTAATTCATATGTTTCTACAAATCTGTCCATTTCTTCTGTGTTTTTCATTTTATTAGAGTACAGGTTCTCAAAGTAGATATTGATGGTTCTCTGTATTTCTTCTGGATCTGTTGTGGCTTCTCTTTTTTCATTCCTAATTGGATGGATTTGAGCCTTTTCTTTCCTTTTTGATAAGGTTGGCTAAAGGTTTATCGATTTTATTTATTCTTTCAAAAAACCCAGCTCTTTGATTCATTGATTTTTTTTGTATTGTTCTGTTAGTCTCCATTGCATTGATTTCTGCTCAGATCTTTATAATTTCCTCCCTTGTACAAGCTTTGGGTTTGTCTTGCTCTTCTTTTTCTAGGAATTTAAGATTCAGCCTTAGGTTGTTTATTTGAGCTTGCTCTATTTTCCTTGTGTGGGCATTCACTGCTATGAATTTCCCTCATAGAACTGGTTTCATTGTGTCCCATAGATTTCTGTATGTTGTACTGGCATTATAATTTAAATGTAAAAAATGTCTAATTTCTTCTTTAATTTCCTCTGTGACCCATTGGCTGTTCAGGATAGTGTTATTCAATTTCTATGTGTTCGTGAAGTTCTTGTGGTTTTTTATGCTTTTGATCTCCAGTTTAATTGCACTATGGTCTGGTAACTTCAATTCCTCTGCATTTTCATAAACATGTTCTACGAACTAGCATGTGGTCTATTTTGGAGAATAGCCCATGTGCAGCCAAAAAGAATGTATATTCTGATTTTGTGGGGTGGAACACTCTGTAGACGTCTATTAAGTTCATTTGTTCAAAAGCTTGGTTCACTTCTAGTATTTCATTGTTGATTTTTTGTCTAGATGATCTGTCTATTTGTGACAGTGGGGTATTAAAGTCCCCCACTGCAATCGTATTAGTGCTTATTTGGTTTTTCATGTCCCTTAATATTTGTTTTGTATAGTTGGTGGCATTAGTATTTGGTGCATAAATATTTATGATTGTCATCTCTTCCTCTTGAATTGTTCCCTTTACAAGGATGTAGTGACCTTCTTTGTCTCTCTTAATTAGTTTTTGTTTGAAATTTATTTTGTCTGAAAATAAAATAGCTACCCCTGCTTTTTTCTGGGTTCATGTTGCATGGATAACTGTTTTCCATCCTTTTGCTTTCAGTCTATGAGTTTCTTTTTGAACTTGGTATGTTTCTTGTATAGAACATATTGTTGGATTTTGCTTCTTAATCCAATCTGCCAGTCTGTTTCTTTTGATTCATGAATTGAGGCCATTAACAGTGATGGTTATAATTGATAGGTATTGACTTGTCATTGTCATCTGATTTTCCTGTTGCTGACTTTTATTTTTCCCCCTCTCCCTTTAATTTCTTGCCTTGCCTGATGGATTTGCTTTGTTGGGCCTCATGGAGTTGTGACCTTCATTGTCTTTTTCTAGAATATTTTTTAGAATTGTTTAGAGTGCTGGTTTGGTATTCATGAAGTTTTTCAGATGTTCTTTGTCATGGAAGTATCTTATTTCCCCATCAATTTTGAAAGATAGTTCTGCAGGATACATCAGTCTCCCAGACTTGTTTAAAGAAAGCAACCTCAGCCTCCTCCCTATAATCCCCAGGCTAGTAAATCAGTCCCATCCTCTTCAAGGGACTCAGAAATTCTATCAGAAGCTAGCTCTCCAGAGAGACTGAGTATCTCTCATCATCCTTTCCATGCTAGTCAGATAGCTTTAAGCCCTACAGGACATACTCAGAGTGGAGTTTCTTCCCCTTCCAATTCACAGCTCATCTTGTCCCTAAGAGAGGTCCCAGGAGGAAGACTAATTGAGTCCAAGTTCCTTTTTCAGTGTCAGATGTCCAATAATGTAAAGAATGGTTATGCTAATTTTCAGAAGATCCTTGTAGGTTTGCAGATAAGGGTCAAATTTGACCCTTGCTTTTGACCTGTCATGGTGATATGACCAGTTTATCTATATGCTGTGCTTGCTTTTGATTTCATTGACCTCCCTAGGTACCACTTTTTAGTTTGTGTCATCTGAGCACATCTTCCTTTGATCACCAATAAATACAGCTGCTTTTCTTTTAACATTGGATGCATACATGCAATTCTTTGCTCACCATACACAAGAGCCTGGAATCTCTTTGTCAGATCCAGCACATGGTATGACTAACATACCTGTACACAGTGAGATGGTGATTTGAGGCAAATGAGCCTCTTCATCTTCATGGAGCTAGGTTTGAATAATTTTTTTTTGCCTTTTACCGAAATAAAAGGCCTCCCTTGATTTGGTCAGTGGTGAGCAAAGGAATCTGTGCATACGAACCTAAGTGGCCTGTAAAAGCATGATTAAATCTCATGCCATCTCGCTCCATGACTCTTGGGATATGAGCTACCCTTTGTTCACATCTTTTATGTTACCCATCCATTAGCCATCAGGTAAACCATTATGATATCACAGGGCTACATTCAAGTAATTCTTATTTTACTTAATACATTGTGCTATATTAGTAGTTATGGTTTTTAATCTCTTATAGTGCCCAATTTGTAAATCAAAATTTGTCAGAGATATTTGAAAACAAGGAAAAATATGCATAGATAGGGCTTTAGGAGTTCACTGGGGATCTTACAATATATCTTCTGAGAGTAACTAGAACTATTGCCTACTTCCTGTGTCCCAATTATTTTACTCAGCATAGTGTTTTGGAGGTCTACCCAAGTTGCTATATGTATTAACCATCAATTCTTTTCTAGTTTTGAATATTTTCCATTTTGTGTATATACTACAGTTTAACAATGCACTAGAAAATAGCTCTAATTAACAAAGCTAATATGTACATTTTTGTACTGAGCCTTTGGTGGATATATGTTTTCATTGTTGGCAGAATCATAAGATAAGTTATTTTCTATAATTTTCTATAATTGAGGCAAATTACAGGTTTGTATTATATTTAATAAATTTTTATTTTAAATTATTTATTACATATTTTGCAGTTTAGAAAACATTATTTCTGATTCAGATCCTATTTAAAATTTTACCAATCATATACAATAATATAAAAAATTAAAACTCTTATTTATAAATATATATATTTTTGTAAAATAACGACAATAAAACAGAAGAAAATAAAATGTTATTATTTAGGGAAAACAGACTTTAAATTAAATGCATCCAAACTCTTAGGCAACATTAAATCCCAAGTGAGCAAGAACAGATAAAAGCTAAAGAATAACTTTTTTAGAAATGTTTCTAAATCACCTTCTCTACAGAAAATTATTCTGCCATGACTATGTCTAAAATGAGGAACTTTAAATTTCACTGGCAATTATCGATGTAAAAACCTCTGGGAACCTATTTTTGTGAGGACGTTTTATTACCCATACAACCCGCTGCTTCAGGCTTTATCCAGATGTTCTCTTTTTGATAAAGTAAGCCTCTGGTACCTTCTCCTGGGTAAAGTTGACCCCATAGGGAAATATGCCTAGTGGGTGTTTAACAAGTAATGACTTAGAAGGCATTTTCTTTTATGTTTAGCCCAGCATTTAAGCATCAATCCCTAACCAGACCATTTTAGAGCATCTAGCAGTTAGGGTAAATAAACCCAAGTAAGGTATATAAAGTGTTTCTGAACAGTTCTGGGGAAATGGAGGTGGGAGTGAAAGGAGCCCAAAACATTGCTTACCTTCACTAGTGTCAGGATAGCAAATTTAAAGTGATCAAAGGTGACCACACCTTCTTTCATGTGGTTCTTGCTTTCCGTTCTGATGTGAGGAAATTCTCTTTTTATAAATTCTTGGAGGCAGAACTTTACCTACTGACCACAGGATGGTAAATATTAATTGTTCTCCACATTAGTATAATAAACACTCCATATGTATAAAAGACTTGAATGTCTATGTATTCATGGACTCCTGCTACCAGCCTTGTGAAATCAATCAGACCTCAGGTAACTGAATGGATACATGGCTTGATGTAAGTCAGATGTTCCAAGAAGTAGATTACTTGGGATTGTATTCCAGGCATCTTCACTCTTTCCAAAACTATACCAAGTCCTTCACATTATGAATGCTTTCATTCTGTGTAGATTTCAGATTGGGTGTTTGTTTGGGAAACTAGAGCATTTTGTAACCAGCACTGTAAAATGGAACTTCAGAAATTAGATTTTTTTCCTTTGAAGTCAAGTGGCTTCCACACCTTCTCAGACCTAGGGCATAAATGACTCCCCCAGCTCTTCTCTGTCCAGAGGAAGCAACAGAATTTGGAGATAGCGATACCTGAAGGTCAATACCAATTTCATTCCCTTAGCCAAGGGAGGGAGAAGTCTGGGGCCAGGAAAAGATGAAACATTGTTTTTGTAACACGTTCTTGTTACTAAAGACCTCAACATACCTGTATGTGTTGGGATGGTGACTTGAGGTGAATGAGCTCCTGTGTCTTATAGGAGCTATCTTTGAATAAATCCTTTTTACTTTTCACCTAAGCTTATGGTCTCCTTTGATTTGTTCAGTGGCACGTAGGGGAACCTGAGTGTATGAACTCAAGTGGCTGGTAACATATTTACATTTTTTAACTTTTAAACTGCTAATGATGTAATTTTAATTTTATATCACCAAGAATTGATGTTAGGAGAGCAGAATAAAAATTTCAATTTAACATTTAGGATTTCTTCATTTTTATTCATTATTTTTAAACCCAGGGAGTTCTGAAGCATGTTGATGTATAAGGAAAGCTAGTGAAATTTAAAGGTCTGGATTGTTTTTTATCAGCTGTTTCATTATGGACAAGCTACTCAGCTTTGAAAGTTGTTTCCTTCATTTGAAAAATGAGAATAATACCTAATGTAAGCAAGTTTTATGATTTTAAAAGGCATGTGCTGTGATGTGTCTTTTTAATGTTTCTCTTCAAGTCCATATGTTGGAAATACAATCCTGACTGCAATGGTGTTCTTCCAAATATCATTTCATTTGAACTTTAATAATATATTTGAAAGATGTAGTTATTTCCTTGTCTAATGAACAAGCTGAAGTGTAGAAGTTAACTGGCTGACCCAAGTCTTTTAGCAGGTAAGAATTAGGATAATGCCAAGTTTTCCAATCCTTGAGGGAGGGGTGCACATTATTCTCCTGTCTTTCTGTGAATGCCTGTGGAGGAAATAGCTACCAAACTCACTTAAATAAACACATATATTTTCAGTCTCAAAAACTCTAAGTCAAAAGCATTAAAGTGTAGTTCTTTCCTTTGTTCTCCTTGACTGGTGTCTTCTGGATTCCAAAGAAGTATAAATAAGTATTTAATATGTCCCTATCAAGAAAACATTGACAGACTAGCAGTAAATATAGTAGTACTAGGTCTATTTTACTCTGTTACGATAAAGTGCAATGCATACATTTTCTCTGATTTAATAATGGCCTAACCTTTATTATATCTATCAGTATATATATATATATATATATATATATTGATTATCAATGCAAGCTGCTTCTTCAACAAAAGGAATGAGTAAGAAACTAGGTTAATTGCCTCATTGCCAACCCTTTAACCTGGACTTTTTCAGAAACATTGTCGAACAATGTCATGGAAGACTCTGCAAAGAGGTTTGAATGATTGAGATTAAATATTTTGAAAAATATGCATCCAACTAAATCTGTCAAGCCCATGTCCTGTTATATGTGATTCCTTCTCAGCGTGTGAGCATCTATGGACCTCTGTCTTTTCAGTGCTCTCAATTACACCTCTCTGTTTTTCTCTATCTGAGCTCATCTTTCCATTGTTTGCTCTACTCTCACTTAATGACCATACATTGACATATCATTGTCACCCAAAGGTCAGAGTTTACATTTGGATTCATTCTTGGTATTGTATATTCTATAGATTTTGACAAAGGTGTAATGACATATATCCATCATGATAGAGTCATACAAAGAAGTCTCACTGCCTGGAAAGTCCTCTATACTCTATCCATGCATTTCTTCCTCGTTCTAAACCCCTGACAACATACTTTAACTGTTTTTATAGTTTTGTATGTTCAGTAGTTTTGTATAGTACTTTTACTATCAATTACAGCATAGCAAGTTATTGCAAAATTGAGTGCTTTATTGCAATTGTTTTTTGTTATCTCGAACTGCAGTATGGGCTGAGTAGAATCAGCTGGCTCATTCTCACTTGAACTCCCCTAGGGATTGCAGTAAGGCAGTGTCTTCCAGTGTACTCATCTAAATATTCAGCTGCACTGATGTCTGGTACCTTAGCTAGAATGACCAGAGCAGGTTGCGGTTGGCCAGACCAGAATTCTCTCTCCACATGCCTACTTCATGTTTCCCCACAGCATGGTAGGATAGTCAGAATTCATACATTCCAATTGGCTTTCCCAATTAAACATATTTCCAAGAGAATGCAGAAGCTGATACTTTTCTTAAAGGGTTGAAACTGACATAATATATGTTAAATTCCATAGGTCAAAATAATCACAAGTTGAATGCATATTTAAGTAGATACTCTCAGGTCTGACTTGAGTGAATCCTTCACAAACAAATGGGACAAAGCAAACAGGCTGATCTCAGAAAACAAGAGCAGCTTCCTGGTAAATAGAGCAAATGGACTCCAATGTACACAACCCCCTTGGTTCTGAGAAGTGCGGTAATTGTGTACACACCTGAGCAGACTGTGCTTGGGCATCCAGTTGTAAGTATTTTACCCCAGATTCCGTAGCTCCTTCAAAATCTATATGAGCCTGATTCCTTTTGTAGTTAATTGCTAATATCTCTCCCCTGGTGTTAGTCCATCCTCTAAAGCATGAAACCTCTCCCAGCTAGCTGCCACTGTCTCTCCCATTGTCAGGCCATCCACACACGGAAGTGATAAACTAGGCTTTTTCCAGTTAGCTGCTAGAATCTCCTGATTTCTAGTCCCTGTTAACTGGAATAAACATTTCTTTCAAAAGCCTGTTTTTTGACAAGTGGTTTCTTTATGACAGATACTACCTCTTTCTAAACAAAGGTTTTTTTGGTTATCTTCAGTGAATCAATGGGTGACATAACTAGCATTCAGGTGTGAAATGAGAGATAGATAATTATGAGATGTAAATAAGACGGAGAAAGGACATTACAGGTAAAGGTAACTCTGAATCTATTTATTGGGAGAGCAATGTCTGAAGCATTCCAATTTCCTGAAGTGCAGTAGGTGGAAAATGACTTGGTAAAACTAGAGAGATAGGTTAAAGCCAGATAGTGGAGGTGCTGAATATCATGCTAAGAGTTTCAGCTTGATTCAGCACACAGTAACTATAAAATAATGTGCAATTTAACCATCTCAATCTGTATTATCTGATGAGAGAATTGCATATTACTTGTACAGCTTTGTGTAGTTTTAATTTTTTTCTTAACCTACCCACTAACAGAAGGGATAAATTGGATGGGCAGTAGAAAAAGAACCAACATGTTTTTCTTCAACATGAAGTTTTACCTGAAGGGATAATTTGGATGGGTGGTAAAAAGGACCAACATGAAGTTTTTCATGCACCTCTTTCATCACCCCTTGGCCAGAGTGAATGCCCTCCTCTTGTATTCCCTTTTTACTCTCTTAAAATGTAGCACTATCTAACCAGAGTGCATGATATCACAATGTTTTCTTTCCTTCCTTTCTTTTTCTGGGACAAGATCTCACTACATAGTTCAGGCTGGCCTCAGATTTGCAACAATTCTCCTGCCTCATCCTCCTGAGTGCTGGGAGTAGACCAGGGGCACAATGTTTTTTTCTATTTGTGTCTTTAGCTGAGACATTCTCCAGGTCTCCATCACTGTGCCATGATTCAGTTGTTCCAATAGATTTGGGGACAAGCAGATGTGGTGTAGTTTGCCCAATGTCTATTTCTCCATCAGCTTCTGTCAGAGATCTCACAGTCCAGCTTCCTTCACTGCTGGCCAAATCCTGCAGTTGATGCCATGTCTTACTTCTTCAGGCTTCTTGCTTAGTATACTGCCAGAAGCACTCTGACTCAGGTGCCACTTTTCATCCTTGAGCCAGCAGTCCTATGCCTCTGTTTTAGCATCTCTGCTCTCTAACCTGTCTGCAAAACTTGATGCAGCCCCAGGCTCAGAAGAGGGCTCCCTTTGGTAGTGTGGGATATTGGGTGGTGGGCAGAGCCTTATGCCATTTCACAATTTTTCAGTGTTTGGGGAAATAATAGAAGAGTGGGTGTTCAGTTCTGACTCTACCAAATTACCCTTCACTCCCCTGTGTCTCCAGGGAATGCAATGTGTGCCTAGAATAGTTAGAAACAACTCCTTTCCCTTCATTCAACGATAAACCCAATTTTGTTTATTCTTTCGAAGAACCCGCTCTTGGCTTCATTGATTTTTTGTATCATTCTCTTTGTCTCCATTGCATTGATTTCTGCTCTGATCTTTATAATTTCCTTCCTTGTATGAGCATTGGGTTTGTCCTGCTCTTCTCTTTCTAGAAGCTTGAGGTTCAGCATCAGGTTGTATAATTGAGCTCACTCTGTTTTCCTCATGTGAGCATTCACTGCTATGAGTTTCCCTCTTAAGACTGTTTTCATTGTGTCGCATATGTTGTATTGGCATTGTCATTTAATTGTAGGAACTGTCTGATTTCTTCTTTAATTTGCTCTGTGACCCAGTGGTTATTCAGAAGTGTGTTGTTCAATTTCCATGTGTTTATGAAATTCTTGCAGTTTCTTTTGCTATTGATCTCCAATTTCATTGCAGTATGGTCTAATAATATACAGGGGATAACTTCAGTTCCTTTGCACTTACTTAAACATATTCAATGAGTGAGTATTATGTCTATTTTGGAGAACAACCCGTGTGCAGCTGAAAAGAATATGTATTCTGATTTTTTGGGGTGGAACACTCTGTAAACATCTGTTAAGTTCATTTGTTCATGAGTTTGAGTTCTAGTATTTTGTTGTTTATTTTTTATCTAGTTGATCTATCTATTTGTGACAATGGGGTATTGAGGTCCCCCACTGCTATTGTATTAGTGCTTATTTGATTTTTTATGTCCATTAGTATTTCTTTTATATAGTTGGGCACACTAGTGTTTGGTGCATATATATTTATGATTGCCATCTCTTCCTCTTGGATTGTTCCCTGTACAAGGATGTAGTGTCCTTTTTTGTCTCTTTTAATCAGTGTTGGTTTGAAATCCACTTGATCTGCAAAGAGGATAGCTACTCCTGCTTTTTTTTGGGTTCCTGTCGTATGGAGTATTGTTTTCCACCCTTTAACTTTCAGTCTATGAATTTCTTTTTGAATTAAGTGTGTTTCTTATATGTAGCATATTGTTGGATCTTGCTTCTTGACCCATTCTGCCAGTCTATTTCTTTTGATTGGTGAATTGAGACCATTAATATTGATAGTTATAACTGATGCGTATTGACTTATCATTGTCATGACTTCCTTTTTGTTAGATTCTCCCCCTTTGTGTTTAGTTTCTTGTTGTACCTGATGGATTCATTCTGCTGGGCTTCCTGGGGTTGTGATCCTTGTTTTCTTTTCCTAGGATATTCTCTAAAATATTTTGGAGTGCTAGTTTGGTATTCACGAAGTTCCTAAGGTGCTCTTTGTCATGAAAGTATCTTATTTCTCCATCAATTTTGAAAGATAGTTTTGCAGGGTACATCAATCTGGGTTGGAGGCTGTTTTCCTTTAGGGCTTGAAATACATCATTCCAAGTTCTTCTTGCCTTGAGAGTTTGTGTTGAGAAGTCTGCTGTGATTCTGATGGGCTTTCCTTTATATGTAATTTGTTTCTTTTCTCTAACTGCTTGTAGAATTTTTTTTTGTTCTATTGGGTGTATTGAATCAATTATTATATGCCTAGGTGTAGACTTTTTTTTTTTTTTGATCATACCTAGTTGCAGTTTTATATGCCTCACTTATCTGTATTTCAAATTCTTTTCCTTTGCTTGGGAAGTTTTCTGCCTTTACTTTTGTGAACAAGGTTTTATGTCATCTGCACTCTCTCCTGTTTCTTCATTGACTCCAATCAGTCTTATGTTATTATGCTTTGCATCATCTAGCAGATGCTGGATTGATTTCTCATAGTCCCTTACTATTTTTAAGAAATTTTTCTTTTCCTGGTCACTAATTGCAATCTTGTCTTCTACATCTGATATTCTGTCTTCCCACTGGCTCATTCTGCTGCATTAACTTTCAATGGAATTTTTGATTTTCTGGATATCTGTTTGCATCTGTTTTATGGATTCCATTTGTTTCTTATGATGAGATTCCATCATGTGCCTCAGCTCCTATACATTTTTTTTTATCTGTGTCTTCTCTAGATTTATTAATCATGTCTTTCACTATGAGCACAATCTCTGCTGTTTTCTGAGAAATTATTTCTTATTTCATATTTTCCAGATCCTCTTTTGTTGCCAGTTCAGGTAGTCCAGGTGGTTGAGTATCAGATTGTTCCATCCAATTGCCCCTTGGGATTGCCTTTGGTAATCTGGACTTCTGGTTTTGAGTCTTGTGTATGTATCTTCTCATTTCAACAGATGCAGTCTGCTGTGGCTTTGTTGAGGTGACTCTTTGCTTACCCAGTGGGCTTCAATTTTCAGGAGCCTCAGAGAGGCCTGTTCTCTACTGCTCACCACTGGGTCAATTCCTGGGTTCAGAACAATGGCCTGCTGGATCCCTACATTGTGCTGTTGTCTGGGCAGGCCTCTGGCTGGGGCCTATGCTTCTAATCTGCTAGTATCTGGGTGGGGGCCTGGCTTGTGTATGTAAATTTTGAATACTAGACATTAGAGTTCTCAAAAAAGTGACATAATAGTGGTTATAAAAATGTATTTCTTAATTTATTCATTATAAAATGAAATTAAATTCTTAAATCACTGAAAATAACACATTAAAGATATGTTTTAAAAATTAAGGGGATGAATCCTAGATTTGTCATTGAAAGTGTCTCCAGTCAGGGTCCAAGGAGGTCCCAAGGTAGAGATGGGGAACCTTGTCTCACCCTACCCCTAAGGCAGCTTGTAGGTTTGCTGACTTCCATCACAGAGAAATAATTCTCAAGACATTTCAGTAAGAGCCATAAAGATCTTTGTAAGACAGAAACTAAAGTACACACTCAAAGAAAGTAGAGTGAAGATCCTCAAGAGAGATGCCCTATGGTCTGGAGCTGGGAATACTTTCATGTTTTTGGTGGTGGAAATCTGTGGAATTTGTAAATCTATAGAAAATTTTGGCTTGATTTACAGGAAAAATTGATGGCCTACCCACAGGTAGAAACATAATTGCTCATTTTACAGGTGAAAGAATGACTCATTTTACAAAGGCAAGGCAAGGAACAGTCCTTTGTAATTTTTTAAAGATGGGTAATCTAAGATGTTTTGCCTGAAAGCAGCCTTTGATTTCCTTGAGGAAATCTTAATCTTAAGGTCAGTTTTCTGCCCTTTACTTTATCAACTAAGCTAATTTATGAGCTTATAACTATAACTAATCTTTTAAGAGATTTTATGTGTGAGGGGCCTGGAAGAACAGAAGAATAAACAAGAATAGAAGTGCAGATATTGATAATACAGTCTTCTTAGAAGTAAAATTTATAAATTATGATTTTCCTAGTCTCCTTTCTACATCTTTATTCTCTCTATCCTACCTCAGAAAGTATATCTCCAGATATGCAATGCACAATTTATCTGTTTTATTAATTTTAAAATGTTGGCAAATATAAAGGTATTATTTTTTGATAAAGGTATTATTATAGGCAGAAAAGTTTGATAGAAATTAATATATAGCTAGGAATGGACTGGGCTCTCAAGGAAATCAGCAGAAAAAATAAAGACACTAGAATTGTGGCTGGAGGTGCATCTGAAGGAGGCCAGGCCTCAAGATAAAGATGCAATGGTCAGGCCTACATGCTTCCCTTTTACTATAATTGGTATCACCAAGTCCAGTAAAGTCTAGATAGACATCAGTCACCCAGGTGAGTGACCAGAGCATCTGGACCCATCCCTTCCCAAAAATGCCTTTGTCCTTTTCATGTACCCTTGCTCTGTGACCTGCTTCCCTATTGGCTCAATATTAGCTAAGCCCCTATACTGGTAATCCTATAGTTTGATTGCAGTTTGGCCCACATTGTACCTATGTTGTGACTTTGCTATGTAAATCACGCTTGACAAAGGGTCTTACTGGCAACCCACTTCTGGGAGCCTATCCTATCTCTCAGGAGCTATTCCTTTTCCCAAATAAACCTTTCCTACTCTTAATTACCTTGGTCCTTCGGAATTCATTCTTTGATTTCAGGGGACACAAACTTGGCATATCTGACATCTAGCAGATTGGAAGTTATATTTTCCCTGCTAGCAGTATAATTGAGTGCACATTTCTTATAAAGAATGAAATTTTGATATATGACTGTGTTACCAAGGTTGGTCTCGGTGTCCCTGAGGATGAAACAGTGAACTTAACCTACCCTGTTAGTGGGATAAGTAGGACCTGGCTCATTCAGGCAGTTTAAATCAGGGCTCAGAACCCTGATTACTGAGAATACTGCCTGCTCTGTTTGATCCCAGACACCAGAGTGGAACTTAGGGAATTTCTAAGTGGCATCTGAAAGAAAGGTGTCAGGCACAGCTTTGGGGCCGGGCAGGTTCTGCTTACCTAGTTTAGGACAGCATTGCTCCCAGATTCTTGGAGAGTTAGAATTTAAGCAATAATTATACCATATAATCATCACTTACAGAAAATATAATGGGGGGTTAAGTGAAGGACAGCTTTCTTTATCTGGTGAAGAAGTAGGAAGACTTCATGGAAGAGAAACAATTTGAGTAGGGTCTTCAGAGATGAGGAGGTCCTTTCTAGGCTTTTCTGTGAGAAATACCACTTGTGCAAATTCTGATTATATGAATAGACTTGCTGAATTAGAGAAACAGTGAAAGTTAAATGTGGAGGAATGTGGATTATATCAGGGAGGGATAGATGAAAACAGAAATTTGGGTGGTAATTTTATGGAAGATTGTTTTGGTTACTTTTCTACTTGCTGAGACAAAATACTTAACACCCAAAGTTAAAGGAGGAAAGGTTTATTTTGGCTCACAGTTTGTAGAGGTTTCAGTCCATGGTAAGCTGGCATCAAGGCAAGGTGGCATGGCAGAGTATCACTGGGTTTCTGGGTGGTCTCATGTTGAAGTCTCCTTCTGGATGAAGTTTCTACGTTTATTTCTGTCCTAAGCAGTGACAAGTGTAAATTATATAAAAGTTTTATTAAAGATAGGAAAAGGCTCTGCAGAGTAAGCTGGGCCAAGTAAAACTGGAAAAAAAAGTATACCCTACAGTGTGAGGGTGGGTAACGATGCAAAAATGAACACAGTGGCAAAAACTCAAAGTGGACTGTCTTTTTGTATTACTCACTCCTCAGGCTGACAGCAGGCCTAGGGGACCCAATGAAAAACTTGCTCAAGTTCTCATGAGAAGTACTGGAATGTGTCCTGGGATTTTATAATTAACAAGTCACACCTACTTCCCCAGCCATCTTTCCTACACCCTAATCTCCTTTCTCAAGAGGAGCATCACAGAGGAGAGAGTTCATGGCAAGGCAGGCTGAATGCAGCAGCAGCAGCAACTCTCCCTTTCCCTATTATTCCATCCAGGCTACAAGCCTTTTGGGTGGTTCCAGCCACAACCAAGGAGGGGATTCTGTTTTCCGTAAATCCATTCAGCCATATCCAGAATTATGCTAATTCAAATCAATGGACTAATTTAGTACCACATACTCTTAATTCCAGTATCACATAGCCTAGATCCAGCCAGCTCCCAAAAGCCCCATCTATGAGCCCGTGAGACTTCGAGGGGATAAGCTGTAACAGGGATGGTAGATGACATTGGTCCTAGGTGCAGGAGGGTCCATGAAAGAAACCCTAAACTAGAATGAAGGGTGTTTCAGTGCAAATGGTGAGGGTGAAGTTGGAGCACCGGGACAAAAGGCTCATCTCGTTTGCTAAAGGAGCTGTTATAAGCTAAATGTACCAACAGTCGCTTTGAATGTGGAGAAACCAAATTCTCCATTGTGCTTAAATTAGAAATAGCCACAGTCAACCTCATTTGACTACTAGTCTTCTAAATTGTGTTTTTTATTCTTCCCAGAAAAAAATAGAGATCAGTGAGAATGTGACAGTTGGCATATTATCAACCAACAGTCCTTTCTGTAATAAACAGGACTTATGACTTATAATTTCTAAAACATATCTATAGACTTTGGGTGATAGCATAAATGTTATGTAAACACAAAAGTTTACATAACATGCAAAGACAGGCTTTGTTTAAAAGCAATATATCAAAAGAGTCATCATTATTTTGATCATCTGTAAAGTGAACCAGAAAATATCTGTAAGTTATGGAAAATATGTCTAGATTTAATTTCACTCCATACATTTCCCTGAACTAAGGTTTCTTTTTGTTTACATTATTGTGTTTTAAATATTTTACATGAAATAGATTTCTTATCAACAAAGAGTAAAGCAATGTTCAACTTGAATAGTCCTTGAATTAAAAAATTACTGGCTGCAAAGTGATGATTTTTCTTTCTGGAAAAACCTGTGGCCTATTATTCACTTTTAATCAAAACTGAGTAAAGAGAGACGTATATTTTTATTTACAGCAATACCTCCATTGCTGAATGGCTCTCAGTCTGACCTTTCCACGACTCAAGCAGCAAAGTTAAAAAAAAAAAAATCTGCTTGGTGTTCCTAACTCTGCTTGATAGTCAAAGCTCCAACTTGAAAAGACCTGTACGGGCTGGGAGTGATTCACGCTTTGCATCTTACCACGGACACAAAGGTGGCACCTCAGTTTAAGCACCACTCTTCTCAGATAATATAAGTAAGTTCTAGGTTTGCGAACGAGTTCCCTTCTGGGAGAAAGTTCATGGGTCGGATTCCTTCATAAGTCCAGCAAAATGAGTCTAAGGTAAAAGGTGCATCCTGTTCACCCCATTTTTCCCACAAGTCTTCAAACAGGTTATTAGCTTCTTCTTTTAGAAGCATAAAGGTGAGTGGGACTTGATGCTAATGTTGATCCTGCATCCACACACTGAGAAGTTTCTCCACCTCCTCTATCATTTTACCACTCTTTTTGGATATTATTGTTGACTTCGTTGGCACAGTGGACTTGACATGTTCCACGATCTTCTCCTTGTTCTTTAGAATTGTGCCAAAGGCTGAGTGATTCATGTTATAAAAACAGTGACATCTGCCATTTTTTGCCTTGGTCCAGTCTCTCAGTTATTTCTACTTTTGTTTCTTTTATTTTTACGGTTGCTTTGCACTTCCTAACAGTCCTCTGCACATCATCACTGCTTTTCCTCTTCCTTCCAGACATCCTGGGCTCTAATTGAGCACTGCACTACTGGACATTACTGCACCGAACAGTAAGCACACAGTACAACTGTGACAATGTCTGGAAGACACGTGAGCTAATTCCATAATTTGTTCACATCTACAAATGTTAGTAATGCAAGGGCTGTTCATATCTGTGAAAGTTCACAATTGGAATGTTTGTGTGTTGGGGACTTACCGTATAGTGCTTATGTTAGTTCATTAAAACATTCATCATTGTGCTTTTTGTGTGCTTTATTTGCATAAAAAAATCTAACTGTGGCTGCAAAGAAAGTTAGTGATACCAGCAGTAAACCTAAAAGAAAAACTACAGGAACCATGATAGAGTTAAAGAAAGAAATCATTGCAAAATTTGTTAAAGTCCTGGCAAAATGAATTTATAAACATCATTTTTGGGCCTCAGAACCAATTGTTTGGTTTTCCATTATTTCTTATGGGAAAAATTTGTTCAGTTCTCAAACTTTTTGGTGATCATACACAAATTTGGAGCAAATTGAGTTTGACAACCGAGGTATCACTGTATTTATTTTTTATCAGGACATATTTTCATTTCTCAGTGTTAACATCCTTGTGCGGAATTGATACATGTGTATACCATCTGAATTCCCTTCATCGTTCCCTTTCCTTCCCTCCCCACTCCATCTCTCAATCTTCTGCCCATTTGAAGAAAGATCTATCTCCCTACTGTCAGGCTCGATCTGGCCATGGCCTCTTAATGAAATATGCTGTTTAATTCTAATCTATAGTTCTAAGTGAACGCAAAGTCTTTTATAGATACAAAAGCCTCAGCCCTCAGCAGAACTTGCTGCTCCTCCAGGTAGCTGAAAAGCCAACTACAAGCTGAGCTGTCTCCTGGCAGATAGAACACAGAGTGGAATGTTACAGGAAGAGATAAAACCCCAAAGAGCAGCCCAGCACAGCACTTTTCTGGTGCCAGGTTACTTGACAACATCCATGCACCTACCTCAGCTGCTGTGTGAACTCTGACCACAAATATTTGCTCTGACCCTTGTATGTAGCAGACCCCTCCCCAATCCCCTATACAACTCCCTGCCTTTTCTTTGTTCAGGACTGACAGCTTTGCCACCCTCAGTTGGCCTGCACCTGGGTGAGGACGGTCTGTGCCTTGTTGCCTTACACGAGCCTGCTCAGGTAGTCTCATTTCTCCACTGTCGGTCACATTTACTTCCTATTATCGGTCTTTTACTTTGCTCTTTCTTTATAATTTGAGTTTTGCATATAAGAGATACCATGTGCTATTTAAGCTTGTGTGGCTGATTTATTTCACTTAACACTATGGTCTCAAGGTGCATCCACTTTCCTACAAATGACTCAAGTTTGTTTTTCTTTATGGCAGAGTAGTGCTCCATTGTGTGTAAGTACCACATTTTCTTTATCCATTTATCTGTTGATGGATATGTAGGCTGCTTCCAAAATTTAGCTATTATGAATGGTGCTGCTATAAACATGGGTATGAGAGACATATATTTTAAAAACAAATACATAAAATGTAAGTTGTAAAACATAGCAATTGTACATACCTGTGAAGCCATACTTGCAGTTTGTGAACAAGAGCATTACCAATATTGTTTGAAGGTGTTTTTATATTTATTCTGTATCATATAATTTGGATCCTTACCTGAATAACCACTGCCTTAAATTTTTTATCATTCTCATGTTTTAAAAATCATGTACCATGTAACTATTTCAGGGTACTTTTTCAGTTTTGTTTGCTTCTGCATGTTAAAAAATATTAGTTTATTTTTATGTTACTGTAAAATTTAATATTTTGATTTGTAAACTTATACTTTATTCATTTTCACTGCTATAAAGTATTCCTTAGTAGAAATATAGATATCTATTTCCAATTCTATGAAAATCTGAGTTAATTTTTTTGCTATTTTACACAATGAGGCTATGAAAATTCTGGTATATCTTCTAGAATACATGTATGGCATTATCTCTAAGGTATACCTAAATATAGAAGTACTGGCTTGTTGGGTATGTGCATTTTAGCTTCTACTTGATAATACCAAATTATTTTCCAAATAATTGCAATAGCCAAATTACACTTCTGATGAACAGTGCATGTGTGTCCCACTGCTTCATATCCATGCAAATATTGGCTGCTGTCAGACTCTTTATATTTGCCAGTTGGTAGATGTGCAGTATTTATTATAACTTTAATTTGAATTTATTTGATCATTAATAAAGTTAGAATACTCTTAACTATTAACCATTCACATTTCATTTTTAGGAAATGCCTATACATACACACACACACACACACACACACATGCACACCCCCCCCCCACATATACAGAGACATACACACAAATTTTTTTTTCATACACACAAATTTTAAACATTCCTTGTTAGAATGTTTATCTTTTTATTGTCTACTCAGTATTTATTTTAAAAATACATTCACGATATTAAGCCTTCTTTAATTATATGTTTTGTAAATATCTTCTTTTATTTTGCTGTTAGAATTTTCATTTTTATGGTGTTTTTGATCAACAGAAGTTGAATACATATAGTCATTCAAAATATTTATTAAATATTAGTACACTTGAAAAAACAAAACAAAACAAATACCTGCCTTTATTGAGTTTCACCAACAGGGGAAGACTGGCAACAAAAAATAAACTAAGCAAATCATAGAATATGTTTAAAGATAAAGTACTATTATAAAAAAAACCCAAAATGATTAGAAGCTAGAGGGGGTGCAGAGGGCCCTCAATGAGAAAGTGAACTTTAAGCAAAGATTTGAAGGAGGTGGAGTGCTAACCAGGATGTAACTGGGAAATAGCATTTTTGGTAGAGAGAAGTGAATTCAAAGGTCTTGCACTATATTCAGGGAAAAAGGAGAAAGCCACTATGGCTAGAGCAGAATGAGGGAAAAAAAGTAAGATGGTCCAGAAAAGTAAGAGCAGCCAGAATTGATAAGATATTTGAGGGCATTGCAAGGCCTTTGGTTTTTGTTTTGATTGATTTGGGCCTAAGAGATTGCAGTAGCTGGGGTTTACTATGACCTTGGTAGGAGATGTTGGTGACTTGGCATGGAGAGGTCATTGGGTTATGAATTTACTTTTGTGAAGAATTTCTGTAAGGATAGAGAGGAGAAATTCAAGGGCAAATCCAAGTTTTCTGGCTTGAGTAATTTGAGGGATTGTTGAATTAAATAATACAGGATTACTACTGGTTAGAGTTTAACAGGTTTTAGGGAAAGAGTCAGTTCATTTTGAATATGTCAGGTTTTAGATATATGTTCAATCTTAAAGTGTATGTGACGAGTAGATTTAAATATAGGTATCTCTGGATTTTGGTAGAGTGATTTGAGATGATGATATCAATGTGGGGATTCTTAGCAAAAAGTGGTACGTACCTAAGGGTATTGAACCAGATGAGTTAAGATAGAGAGTATAGATTGAAATGAGAAAACAGCAAAAGACTGTCCACTGGAACACAAAGTTAAGAGGGTGGTGGAGAAGAGACCGATAGAAGAGCACCAAGGGAGTATAAGGAAATTCAATTTGATAATGAAAGAAAGAACAAATAAAGGAGACAGCAGTAACTGTGACAAATGCTTCCAGTAAGTCAAAGGGAATAATTTGGATTGGTCATTGCAATTGTCTACGTGGAAGTCACGGGGATTTTGAAAAAAGCCATCTTTAAAGAGTGGTGGGGTTGGAAGGCTGATTGGAATGAACTTAAAAGAGAACAGAAAGAATCAGAGAAAATGAGCATAGACATCTCTTTTGAAGTTTTGTTGGGCAGAGGATCAGAGAAATGGGGCAGGAGCTTGGAAAAGTGTTACATGTGCAAGCTGTGATAAGATGAAAACAAAGTATGTTTCCATGCTGATGACATTGATCCCATAGAAAGCATAAATAAAAATTGATGTAGTGATGAAGATAGAATTTTAGATAAATATTGGGTAAGTGGGTAGGAATAGCATGTAGTCATATGTGGATACATTGGCTTTAAGTAGAAACATAGTTGTCTATAGGAACAAGGAGGAAGGCATTGTTCATGATTATAGATGCTGGTGGAATAGTTATGGTGGATGGAGCTTGGAAAATTTGTCATCTTACTTCAAGTTTCTTATTGACGTTGAAAACTGTCATTAGCTTAAAGCAAGGACAGGAGATGGAATATTGTAGACTTGAGGGAAGAGAAGCTGTGAAATAGGTATCTAGGAAAGTGGAAGAACGGATGGATTAGGGAAATAGAGCATGAATACCAGGTCAAATGAATATCATGGGGCTCATGATTATGAATGTAAAACCTATCACTATGGGCATGTTTTCCTTCAGCCACATTTTACAGGTGTGCAAGAGTGAAAAGATGAACTTAAGCAGGGCAGAAGTTTAGTTGAAAGAATAGGATGACCTGAGAAAAAGGAAAAGAATTAGGGTCAGAGCCCGCAATATTGATTATGCCCAAAATATGCTATAAGCAGTGCAGGCTGCAAAGAGTTAAACCCCTTGATTGGCTTACTTTAAGAAGTGGGTCTCTATTTCCAAAATTATTATATAGGTTTAATGCAATGCCAATTGAAATTCCAACAATATATTTCAAAGAACTAGAGAAAAAAATCCAAAAATTAATTTGGAACCAGAAGAGACCTTGAATAGCAAAAGCAATTCTAGGCAACAGAGATATGGCTGGGGGTATTACAGTCCCCAACTTGAAACTATACTAAAAGCTACTGTGATAAAACAGCATGGTACTGGCAAAGAAACAGAGCCAAGGATCAGTGGAGTAGATTAGAAGATGCAGAAATTACTACAGATATGCTCAGCCACCTCATCTTTGACAAAGGAGCCAACTACCCTCATTGGAGGAAAGCTAGCCTATTTAATAAATGGAGCTGGAAAAACTGGATTTCAACCTGCCAAGATTAAAACTAGACCCATACCTATTACCGCACACTAAACTAAGATCGAAGTGGATTAAAGATCTAAATATTAAGACAGAAACACTAAACTTGCTGGAAGATAAGTTAGGTAGAACTCTTGAAGACACTGGCATAGGAAAAGACTTTATGAACAAAACCTCAGTAGCATGCATGGAAACTAGCATAAAGAATCAACAACTGGGATCTCATCTTATTAAAAAGCTTCTGCACAGCAAGAAAAAACACCAACAGAGCTAACAGACAACCTACAATGTGGGAAAAAAATTTCAGCAACTGTACCTCAGACAGAGGACTACTATCTAGAATATATAAAGAACTGAAAAAAATCAGACCCCCCAAATTCAAAGACCCAATTCAAAAATGGGCATCTGAAATGAACAGACGTTTCTCAGACAAAGAAGTATAAGCAGCAAATAAATATATGAAAAAATGTTCAACATCACTGGTCCTTTGAGAGATGCAGATGAAAATGACACTGAGATTCCACCTCATCCCAGAAAGAATGGCTGCTATCAAGAAATCAACCAATAACAAGTGCTGGCAGGGTTGTGGGGAGAAAGGAACACTTCTTCATTGCTGGCGGGAGTGCAGACTGGTGCAACCACTATGGAAATCAGTGTGGAGATACCTCAAAGACTAGTACTAGAGGTCCCATTTGACCCAGCTATTCCCCTGCTGGCTATCTTCCCCCCCAAATTTAAAAGCATAATACCACAGTGATATATGTGCACCCATGTCTATAGTGGCACAGTTTGTAATAGCTAAAGCTTGGAAGCAGCCCAAGAACCCATTAACTGGAAACTGGATAAAGAAGATGTGTTTTTTTTTTTAATAAAATGGAGCGCTACTCAGCCATAAATAACAAGAAACTAGAGACATTTATAGCTAAATGGATGCATATTGAGGCTGTACTCTTAAGTGAAATAAATAGGACACACATGTGTGAATACCGAATAGTTTCTCTAATGTGAGAAACTGAAAATGTAATTAAGGATACACATGGATGAAATGGCCTAATGACTTAGTTCTCGGACTGTGTTTCCATCATGTGTCATATGACTGTATCGAAATTTAAATTAGGGAGAAGCTTGGCTTATGTGAAGTCTGCTAGCTAACTGGAGTTTTTTTTCCAGACCACTATTTGTTCAGTGTTGGTTTTGGGGATCTTTCTGAAACAAATCACATACTCTGGTGTCTTGTTGGTGCTTGAGATGCTTTTTAAAGTTATATGGAAAAATGTTTAAGTGCTTTTCAGTTTTGTTTTGGTTGAGTTCTACTGTATTTGAATATTACTGTAGTTTTTTTCCCTTGCATTATTCTTCTTTGAATGGTTTTAATTTTTGTATGTGTGTGTGTTTGATAATAAAGTTATTTAAAATTTAAAAAAAAGAAGCGAGTCTGACTGAAGCTCCGTGACTCACAGAAGCATCTTATGGGCAATGCGGTAGCGCACAGGTTAACATGACCTCCCCACTAACGGCCATAGCCGAGTCCATGAAGCTCTGGGGCTGATACGAGAGAACCTCCGTAGCTGAGGTCGGAGTAATCCCACCCAGATTCCATTCCCACAGTCAGTGCCTTCATAGCTTGAAGGACAAAGCTCTAATTACAACCCTATTTTTTGTCTATCTGACTTCTAATTTGAAAATGCTTCGACTTCTCTTTAAAGCCTTGCCTGCGTTCGTTTCCATGGTAATTTCACGTACTGCACATCGACACGTGCACCTTTACCCTAATTGAGGAAGAATAAAATTCAGTGGAAGAGACGGGCCAGTGCCTTTTGCCAAAGGAGCATTGGCCATCGCAGTTCACACTTTCTCTTTAACTCTGTCTTGTTTTTCTTCAACCCTGCGTCATGCACTGGGCAGGTGGGGACTAGAGACTTACTGCCAGAGTCCCTGGCAAAGTAGAATTTAAGTGCAAGTAGATATTATAGTGATTCTCCATGGAATTTTAGCTGAATACGAAAGATGGAAAGACTTCAGCAAGATTGGAGCAGTCCAAAATTGGTAGGGTCGCTGGTATGGAGAGTCCAATAACGTTGAAGAATGGGGGAGTCGATACCCTCTAGGGAATTAGATGGAATGATAAGAAGAAGTGATCGAAAAGACATATACAGTTGAGATAATGAGGGACTGCTATTGTTAGCAATGAATTTTAAGTCATGATATGGGATTGGAGTAGCTGAGATTTGATGCAGGACTAGTTAATTGGAAGAGAAAAGTTTAAGAAACTGAGAGGCTATGGTATCAGATAAATCATCTAATGATATATCCAATTCACTAGGTATTAAGGAAAGGAAAGTGTTGGAGAATTGTAAGTCAAGAAGTAGTCATTAAGGGCCGGGGGTTTAACTCAGTGGTTTGGCCGCCTGCTGCGCAAGTGCAAGGACCGAAGTTTGATCCCCGATACAAAAAAAAAAAAAAAAAAAGAAAAGAAAAAAAAAAGAAGTAGTCATTAAGAAACGAAAGTGACTCTAGAGCCCTGGGTGAAGGGTGATATAACTTGTGACATAAAATTTAGGATTGAGGATTTTATGGAGAAGCAAAGTAAATAGCCCGGGAAAATCAATAATACGGGATGAGGAGAGCTATCCTACCTCCAGTCCCAGTGGCAGGGAGGACGTGAATGAGGTAAACAGCTGTCGCCTGAAGGCATGGCAGGAAAAGCAGTGTCCTGAAGGGAGAGCCAAGTTTCCCTCAGGATAAGAAGTCAAAGGGAATTTCAGAGATAAATTTGAAGGCCAGGGAATTTCTTGGATGATGAACTAAAATATTAGAGGGCAGAGCGTCATTTCAGGATTTATAGGAGATAAGAAATTGGTGAAGTAGAAGACATCGAGAACCTTATAGGAATTAGAGCAAAGAGGTGATGGGTGATCTGAAAGTCTGGTTTGCTATGGACAATATCAATACATGTAAAGAATATAATGGGATTATTTCAATACAGTAAAATTTATCAGCCTTTGTTGTTATTAGGGCGCTTTTTATGTTGTGAATGACCCAAAATAAAACATATTCTTCCATATTTTCTTTTAAATTCTGAATGAAACTAAGAACTTCTAATTTTTAAAAAGTGTATAGGCAACAGGGAACTAGCCAATATTTTCAATCAAAGACATAACGTCATTTGTTTGAAGACTACTCTGATAGTAATAAAGAGAAAATAGACTAAAGTGGGGGAAACAAATATTTAAACTAGTTAGAAGGCTGTATCTCAATAGTCCTAATAAAAGATGAGACACAAGCACACATACAAGGTGGATGGGGATTTCTGAGGTAAAATCAGCGTTCAGGGATTGGGTGGTATTCCGTATGAGGGAGGGGAAGAGGAGCGTGATGACCTCAAGGGATCGTGCTTGTCTATTTTGAAGGCATTTGATTTTAGGGAAATGAATTCACTCAGAACTCAAGCTTTCTATATTTAGAACTTTATGTTTTCTTGGGATATAGTACAGGTACTTGAATATGTAATGAAAACTACCTCATGACATTTTCTGAAAATATGAAACACATATGCACATACAATTGGAAGATAGTTTATGCCCTTGTGTATATTCTAAGCTTGATATTTAGAAGGCAAATGTTATGCAACATCATTATAAGAGTTTTCCCTTTTGGCATTTGGGAGAATAGAAAATAGAAAAATAAGAATAGAAAAAGTCACACAAAACCAAATATCAAAGGAGATCAAATGCTTAGAAGCTCAGTGACTCTGGCTCATCAAGACTATTTTCTAACAGTTCCCCAAATAGCCCAAGGCAAGAGAAATTTGTTTCCAAACACACTGAACAGCAGCTGTGACCCTCCCCATTGTACCCATGATTCTGAGGGGTTCACAGGCAGCACAGGTGCCTACAGTATTGTTGGGCTGCTTGTTGCAGGAAATCCCTCCAGTACAGGTCACATTAGGGGCAGTGTGAGTGACACAAGCAGCTATTCCACCGCAAGGGTCTTCTGGCTCTGAAAACACTGAATTTAAAAGTATGATTCAAACTCCTTTAATTAGAAATTTCTCTGGAGTTTGCACTACATACAAACTTGACATTTATCTTTCTATTCCTGGAAGATATGTTTTTCTCAGGCTTCCTATAACCATTTTCATGTCAGTAGCTCACAAGTCCATAAAGGATACAAATCTTGTATGAGTTTTGAATGACACTAGGTTACAAAGTGTCTATTTTTTGTAGGAATTCATATTGAGATCCAAGGTATAGTGAAGCTTGCAATAAAGAGTTTACTCTTGGCTCTAAGAGATAGTCCTGTTCAAAGTCAGAACTGAATGGTTTTTGAAATTGTAGTCTCTTCGTTGTTTGATGTTAATTGCCATCCTCTGGGTACCATGGATGTAGTCAGTAGTCCCTTCCCAGAGTGTCTTATGGCTGCTGGTTTTAAACAGATTGTTTGAATCATGGAATCTCAGACAGTAAGGGCTTTAAGAATTATAATTCCATATAACTCACTTTCTGGTTTTGAGGTTTTTCTTTTCTTATTTTTTGTTAACTTTTCATGTGAAACACACATTAAGAGAAGAAAGCATCCTAGATTTCAGGGTCATGCCTGGGTTTGGTTCCCGACTCTGTCATTGATGAGTTTGTATCATTGGTTAATCACTTTATTTCTGTGAGACTCTTTCCTCATTAGAAAAATAGGCAGATAGTTGCAAAGATTAAATAAAATATTATCTATAAGAAACCTGTCACACTACAGATGTTGTAGAGTTTAATGTTAGTCTTGAAAGAGCCACCCAAGGCCTCAGCTCGAGAGATGAGAAAAGACTTTGACTATGCCTGGGATGTTCGGATCCCCAGCGTGATACTGTACCCACAGCCTTTCTGGAGGCAAAGGCATTCACCAGGTGCATCAGATCACAGAGGCCTCCCTTTGCCAGATAGGAATGAGAAGCAAATATAGACTGGGAGCATGGTTTTGATTTATGGAACTGGGAATTGAACCCAGGGCCGCACACATTCAGGCAAGTGCTCTAGTACTGAGCCATAGCCCAGCATGACAGCCTTTTTAAAATCCAGATAATCAATAAATGATGGTTAACCCTCAAAAAAGACTTCAATAAAGCATTAAGAAAAGGGAAATTTGTTAGATAAAAGACTTAGATTAGAACGTTTACGAAGAAGAAAACAGGCAAAGCAAAATTTCCCAATAGGGCTTTGGAAGTCAATGCGCCATTGGGTTTAATGGGACACGTCCTTTTCCCTGCCCTGTTTGCTGTGGCCCAAGCACCTCTGCTACCTCACTGCCAGCCCATGGAAGGATCTAGCACAGGGATGAGCACACACACCTCCTCAACAAATATTTGCTCAATAAGTGAATGAACACGCATATGAATGCCCAACCTGCATGGCCTAGTGGAATCCAGCCCTGGAGCATCCTCTGTGTGCAAAGAGGTGGTCCTGCTGCTGCTACCATCTGGGACATCTCTCTGCCTGTGTGCTGGTCCAATCTGAGTGAACTTCTGTGTGGATTTCTATCTCTCTCTTCCCTTTCTCATTCTTTTTAGAAAATGAGGAGACGACTCCTCTCTCTGTCTTATTTATTTTCTGCTTGGCTGTGGGCAATGGAATAGGTACAGTTCCTGCAGCAAGATCAATTGGTTCCCAAATTCTTCAGCAATTATTGTGACAGTTCTTTTAATTAACATCTGTAGTTCTATTACTCTCCAGAAAGTGCCATCCACCAAATGTTTCCACAAGGATTGGGATGGGTAACAGCAGCCTGGCTTTGCCATGGTTTACCCTTTTCTTCTGATCTTTACTGTTGTTTACAGTTCAGTTTTGCTGTGACACATTATTCTTTCCTTCTGATGAATGTTCTTTATAATCTCCCTTGTCAGTCAGCTTCTGTCAAAGTCAGTTTCTTAGGGTGTTAGACACATGGAGATCGTGTCCATACCAGTCAGGATCCAGCTTCTCTCCTGAAGTCACTTTATGTCCTGTGAAAATAAACACAATCAAATGGGAACCTAGGTAAAGTTACAGCTTCATGCCATTCACTGAATATTTCTGAGTTTCAGCACTAGATGTGATAATAATAGCTACTGGCAGAGTTGTAAGTATTAGTGAGATAACACCAGGCATATGGTAGGTAGGCTTCTCAGTAAATGGAAACAATATCATCAGGGTCTGTGAGCAGATTTTCTACATCTAAATAGGGTACTCAGTGTTAGAAAAAAATGGTAATTACGGCAGACTATCAAGGCAAGGCACAGAGGAAAAACCTGAAAGAAAAAAAGCATGGAATACTATTGGGAAAGCAAAGATGAAGCTACTAGAGTCTGGTTGCAAGGATAGTATAGGTTAATCTTGTGCCAGGGACAATCTGTCCCACCAACTAGAAAGTAGTCTTCTTTGCCCACTTGGTAGTAGGAGAGCCAGTCCCAAATCTCTACTATGCCATTCATTTTTTTGGACCACTTCCAGTGCCACTTTTGTTAGTCTGGGATCCCTGGGCAGCAGAAGAAAAGATTAAACGTGCAAGTTACTTATTAGTGGAAGTATCTGTGAGGAAAAGTGGGACTCTAGGGAAGACTGGAAGAACTATGAGACCATGCAGTGCTCCGATCCATGTAAAGGAAAGAGGTATGGTCGGATGGCAAAAATCCAACACTGTTCAATTCTAAAAATATTTTAAAAACGTGATGCTAAATCCTTGAGACAAAGAACTGTCAACTGGAAAGGGAAGGAAAAAAAGAATCGATATGTGTATGTACACATACCAAGTCGACATGTCAACATTATGTACTACTAACATGCACTAATAAAAGTTCTTAAAAAGATAAATAATAGAAAACAGGAAGATAGAGTTCTTGCAAATGGGAAGGGACCAAGAGATAAAGGGGTACTGTGAGGAGAAGGGGACATAAAAAGAATGGAGGTGTGTTATGTACAGGTACCACTGCTTATAACAAACGTAATCGTTATGCACTATTGTAAACATGTACTACTAAATGCAGAATTTTTAAAAGATAAATTTTAGATTGCTGAACCCTACCCCCATAAATAAATTGGCATACACTACTGGGGAGATGGAGGAAAAGAAATCAAAGTTTTAGGGCCAGGGATTTAGCTCAGTGGTTTCACTGTCTGCTGCGCAAGCACAAGGACCCAAGTTCGATCCCCAGTACCAAAAAAAAAAAAAAAACAAAAATCAAAGTTTTAAGTCCCACCTGCGCAACCTGGCAAGACTTTTTCTCAACAAACATCACGCCCTAAACTTATCCCTCCCTTCCCTTCCTCTCCCTTCCTCTCTTGATCTCCTCTTCATTTGAGAAAGATTTATCTCCCTGTTTCCTATTGTCTATGTTTTATTTTGCTCTTTACCTAAAGGTTAACCGGAATGAAGATGTTTGTAGGAAATAAAATTTACCTAGGAAGAAATAAAAAACTCATAAATAAAGAGAAATATCAGGCCAAATTATTATGTCAATCAATTCCACTCATCATTGAAGTAAGAGCTAATTCCAAAATTTTCAAAAAATTTTCAAAAACATTAAAAAGCCAATAAAACTGAAAAAGGGACAGCTGAACACATTTTAGGAAGTGACAAAGATCTGTTGGCAAGCAAGAGTGCAAGAAGCATTAAGACAACTAGGAACATTCCATGAGAGACACACGTAGGACGTGGTAAGCCCAAAATCCAAAGCAAGGGAATGTGTTTGTATTTTTATTGTTGGTATTTAGGGGGAATATTTTCACATTTGCTTTCATTTTTAAGTAAATGTGTTGCTTTCAAAGAATTAAAAGTCTCCCTGCATTCATTTTAAATCCTTTGAAGTTGACTGCCAGAAGAATGTAATTTTTCTAAAGGTCAGAATTGTAGACCTTTAATTCTGAATTTTAAGTTTTTTAGCCTTTTTATTGTTGGTTGATGATAGTGCTGAGGGCTAAACACAGGGCCTTCTGTATGCTAAGTCTATGCTCTACTGCTGAGTTGTAGAGACAGGATCTTAAATTTCTTTGTGAATATATTTCTATTATTATGTATCATACTAATACATTAATAATATAAATAACTCACAATATTGATAGTCGTTAATAAATTTAAGCCACATTGTTTTAGTGAGAAACATAGCTTCACTGTCCTTTACAAATAATTTACTTTTCCTGAAATTTTTGTCTCTATTTGCTTAGATTCTTTCCCTCTGCCAAATCTCAGTTTATGTCCCATCTTCTCTGGATGGACTGGGCCAATCAGTCAAGCCCAGGGGCAAGTTGTCTTCCCCGAAGTCACCATTTCTCTTATTGTGTCTACCAAGCAGATAAACAAGAGTAATAACCTGCCATCGGGCCGATTTACCACAATTAATGCACCGAAGGACCAATTTGTTTAGGTTTGCTAGAATCATTTCCCCACCAAGTTCTACTTGAGTAAAGATCAATCTTTCATGGGGTTCATCTTTTTGAATGTCTCAATATTTGAAGGCTTGACTGTTCTTTAAATGCAGGTCTCAGCTTTTGTCAGGTTTCCCAGCCTGAGCATGTGTCTCTGCCTCTCTCTATGAAAAGCCAATTTAAAATGCTTGGTAGTTTTTGATGATCTGGAAAATTATCTTTTAAAATTGTTATCTTTAGTATATTAATATAGTGTCCTCAATTCTATTTGTAATATTCCAGATTCAGTACTCATCAGAAACTATAAAGTAGATAATATATGGTCTGTGCCTTTTGAGAAAACACCTTTACGAGTCTACATCCCTGGTGCTTAGCACACTAGTTAGTATGTTGTGAGCAGGAAATGTTTGTTGAAAGGATGAATGTACAACTCAGTGGTGAGGGATATAGACCATTTATAATTACATTGTGAGGCAATATTTGCAACAGGTGTATGTCACGTCAGCTGAAGATACATAGACTGATGAAAGCAGCATGAATGCAGGATACTGGAACAGATAGGAGAAAATTACCAGAGAAGATATTTAAACTGGATCTCAAGGGATACTTCATGTTTCACTACATTATATTTTGCAAAAGCACATAAGAGTTAAATAAGGGAGAGGCCATTTCAAACAAAAAAAATAACTTGAACAAGGCATGGGGATCTTGGAATTGTACTCAGGCATATTATTTTCTATTGCTGCCTAACCCATAACCACAAAATCAACACACTCATAACCTTGCATAGATTCCAAGAATGAAGATTCTTGGCATGGCTTATCTGAGTCCTCTGCTCACAAAGCTGTAATTAATGTGTTAGATGAGCAGTATGTCTTTTTGGAGTTATGGATTCTCTTCCAAGTTCAAATGGTTTGCAAAATTCAATGCCTTGAGGTCATAGGGTGAAAGCCCTCAAACCCTAGATATTGCCTGATGGTTTTTGCCATGCGGCCTTCTCCATTCAGGTTGTAGCCACCTGATTTGCTTCTTCAAGGCTATCACAAGAGTCTTTGTAATATGTGGTAGCAAGCAGAGTCACAGATAGAACAAGACCAAATCATGGCAAATGACCTTTCACCACCTTCGCTATGTGATATAACTTGGCAGTGGAAGTGACCTAAGTTACAAATCCCTCCCACACTGAACAGGAAAGGAATACACAATAGCTTGAGCACTTGGAGGCAGAGTCACTGAGGGCCACATTAGGGTGTGTCCACCACAGGGAAGGTGCTTGTGGTAGGGGAAGTACAGAATGAGAAGCCGCTGTTTTGGGGTGGTAGAAATTGGATCTTAAAAAAATAGTTGAATGCCATGTGGGAAGCCTAAAATAAAGATTTAGAGACACAGGTTTAAGTCTGCCCTTGTATTTATTCATTTTTAGGAAAAAGTTTCTTAAGAAAAAGCACAAACAAGATTGCAGAGAGCATATTTCAGTGTGTTTTGGATCACTGAAACTGTTTGGAAAGCAAAGAACTATTTTCACTTGAGAAAAAAGTAGTATATCTTTTTATTTCCTGCTCAGGTAGTTTGAACTGGTTCATTTCTAAAGTCATGCTCAGAAAAAGATGCACAAATTTGCTGAACCTTTCCTGTCTTTGAGTTATACAACACCAATTTATTCAGGGAAACTTCTGCTAGCTGATCTGTTGGAACATTAGAGTCATAAACATCTGACCTGAATGTTGACTTTTTTCTTTCATTTCTCTCTTTTAAAAATGCTACAAAGGAAGTATAGCAGCCACACACTCGTTCTGGAGATATATTTGCTTTGGGATTCAAACAGTCAGGTTGAAAGGACTTGCAGAGTTATATTGGGTTTGTCTGTGTCCCATAAAAAATTTGAGACAAGAATAGGTGTGTCAATTTTTATAATTTGTTGAATCTGTTCTTTTTCCCTCATAAGAGATGCACAATGAATGCAATGATTAGTCTGTCTTATTTCCACAAATGTTCTGTAACAGTAGGAAATGTCAAAAGTATAGAGAATAGTTTACTGAATTCCCATGCGTCTTCTATAATTATCAACACATTGTCAATCTTGTTAACTTGTACTCGTATCTTTTCTCCTACATCTATGCTAAAGCAAATCATAGAATAACTGAATTTGATCTGTAATATACTCCAGGCTATATCTCTAAAAGATAAGTACCCCCTTTAAAAATAACCACTATGCCATCAAAACACCTAAAAATTTACAATAATTCCTTATTATTATCAAATGTGCAGTTTCAAAGTCTCTTTCTGTCTCTCTCTGTCTCTGTCTCTCCTCTATACAGACTGCTCTTTTCTCTGTTTTTGTGATGCTAAGGACTGAACCCAGGGCCTTCAAACTGAGCAACATCCCCGGCCCTTTTTATTTTTTATTTTGAAACAGTCACTAAATTGTTAAGTTGCCCAGGCTTGGCTCAAACTGTGATCTTCCTACCTCAGCTTCCCAGAGTGCTGGGATTTCAGGAATGGACCAGCAGGCATACATCCCTTTTTGTGATAGCAGTTTGTTTGAATCATGATCCTTATGAGAGCTACACTTACGTCTCATCAATAAGTCTTATAAGATATTTTTCAGTTTGTAAGTCTCTCTCTCCCACCTTAAAATTTCCTCGTAAATTTGCTGTTGTTGTTGTTGTTGCAAACATGGCTGCTTTGTTTTGTTTGGATTTTGTCAGTTGCTTCACTATGGAATTTAACTTAACATGTTTCTCCACTCCTCTACTTAGGTATTAGGTTAAGGTAAATAAAAATGTACTATTGTAGATCAAAATGGCCAAGCAACGGTAATTTATGTGATTAAACTAATAATTAGCTTTATATGTGGGATCAGACTTTGCTTGAAATTTCTGATACTGGCATTGACAGTGGTGAGAACTTCATATTTCATTACTCCAGGTGGAATCTTTCTTTTGTGATGTTAGATTAATCATTGTTTTCAGGGAATATCAACTTGATCCATCCATTATCAAGTCTCCCATCAGCTTTTCACCTAATAGCTTCAGATGTTATTGATCATTGCTTTGATTTATTATATGATTAGGGGTTCCAAAATTGTGCTATTGCTTCTTAATTAATGTAATGCTTTTTAAAAGAGTAATTTTCTATCAACTATTTTGTTGCTCTGAGTATAGCTCATACAGGAAAACAAAACAAAGCTTGTATCTTTGCAGTTAATAGCTTCAGAATTATGTGCTGGTTCTCTGAGCATCCTTCAATGGTGATTATTATTGTTGAAATCCAAAATGTCCCCCAAAAGCCTCATGTGTTCAGAGGTAGGGTTTTCATAGGCAATTAGATCATGGAGGTACTATACTCATCAGTGGACTCATTCTTTCATGAGATTGTATCTAACTGTGCTATTAGAACATGAGACCTGGTTGAAAGAGGTAGTGTCACTGGGGACATGACCTGGGAGGGTATATTCTTGTTCCTGGTGCCACTCTTCTTTCTCTGCTTCCTGCTTGCCCTGTGAGCATCTGTCCTCTCCTAAGCTCTTCTGTAATGGTGATTCAGCCATGGAACTAGCCAACCATGACTGAAATCACTGAAACTGTGAGCTAAATAAACCTTTCTCCCTTAAGTTGTGAGTATTGGGTATTTTGTCTTAGTGAGGGGAAAGTGACTGTTACAGAAAATTAGTATGAGAAAGGTGGAGTAGTTGCTCTGATTATATCTGGCCATGTGGTTCAGAAGCTTTTGAAATTCACTTATGAAAGCAGTTGGGAATGGTTTGATAATGCCAGTTAGAGAAGCCTTACAATGCTGTAAGAGAGCTTGATGTGCAGTTCTGATGGGATTTCAGAAGACTAGAATGCTGACAGGAATGTGAAGAGTCAAGGCCAGGCTCATGAGGTTTCAGATGGGAACAAAGACTCCATTGGAAATTGGGTTAGAGGCTATTTGTGTTATATCCTGGCAAGGAACTTGCCTACATTTTGCTTATTTCCTAAAACTTTGTGTAAATTGAATTTAAAGGTGGGAGACTCTATGGCATGGGTACTGCTGGCTACATTTAGGCAGACTTACAGTGATAATCAGAAGCAAAAAGCAGAGCAGAAAGATGTGTACATTTTGTGGCTAGACCAAAAAGGATATGCAGGTTAAATTGGGGTTAAGTAGAGGGTGGTTGTTTTAAAAATTAGCACCATTGAAAAAACAAAGCTAAGTACTTTGTACTAGAATAATAGAAAACATAACATGTGGACATCTCAGAAATTGGCCAGGCCTCATCTATTGAAAACTCACAGGTAAAAATGATAAACTCCTTTGGAAAAGTTTGCTTTGAGGAGTGCCCTGCTCACTGAAGTCCACCTAGGAAAGAGTATCCCTAAGTTCAGCTATATAGTTACTCAGAGGCTGCTGCAGCCATAGTCCAAGGGTGCCTGCCTACTACTGGAGCTGATATCAGACTTTGGTATGTCATATGATATTGCTTTTCCAGGCATATAGAATGCAATAGTTGTGAGGTTATGGGAGTTTCTACCCAGATTTGAAAAGAAGGCCTGGGAGGCCAGACAATGTGGTCCAGAGAGGAAGATGTATGAAGTTGTGAGAGTAAAGCTAAAGGGGAGTGGAGATCCCCGGATGTTGGAGATGCTTGGATAGTGGAACATCTGTTGAGGAAAGCTGCATGCACAGAGCACAGTCAATCCAAGGGAGGGGTCATGTGGGCTACAATCAGCCAGGCACTAGGGGTGGGGCAGCCTAAGCCCTTTGGAACGCACATGTCACTAAAACCTTCGCTGGGTTTTCCCTCCTGGGTCTGATTCTGCTGGATCTTGTTTGGTCTGATTTTTTTTCTATTCCCCTATTCTATCTTCCTGGAATGGGATTTTTTTTTGTACTGGGGAGTGCTTATCTTGTGCCCATGTATGTTAGAAGTATTTAACTTTCCTTTTGAGTTTTACAGGGCTCATAGATAAGAGTTTGCTTTGGACTTAGAATTTTTAGCAGTGCTGGAACTGTCAAGATTTTGATGACTCATGGAGATGGATTAAATGCATTTTGCATAATGAGATGGACATGAGCCTTTTGAAGGCTAGGGATGAAATGTTGTGCCTTGGATCTAGAATGTCCCCCAAGGTCTCATATGTTCAGAAGTGGGGCTTCCAGAAGGTGATTGGATCAAGATGGAGGCTCCATTCACTAGTAGATCAATCCATTGACGAGTGCCTAGAGGTGGATCACTGGGCTTGTGACCTCCAAGGTTATATTCTTGTCCCAGGCTCCTCTGTTTTCTGTTTTGTGGCTGCGTGGGTTGAGCAGCTTTCCTCTGCCATGCAATTCAGCCTTGGAGCCAGCCTACCGTGGACTGAGCTCTCTAATATTGTGGGCCAAAAAAATTTCTCCTCCTTAAATTGTAGATGTCAGGTATTTTATCCCAGGTTCGAGAAGGTAACTAATATAGTGACCAATGAATTGGATTTTAATTTTAATTTTTGGAATAATGTGAAAATACGTAAGACTGCTTTAGATCTCATTAAGACATCAATCGATTTTGATGCTTAAATTGTTGTCTTCAATTAGTTGAGAGTCATTTTAAATTGGATTTTGAGTCCTTTTTATACAATTCCACCAGATTTTTGGGGTATTAAGAATTGAGCTCAATAATAGGCAGCCCACTTTTTATATTTATTTTGAGACAGAGTCTTGCTAAGTTTCTCAGGCTAGCCTTGAACTTATGGTTCTTCTGCCTCACCTCTCAAGTAGTTTGGATTATAATTTTGCACCACCACACCCAGGTTCTAGAAGACTTTGACAACTTCTTTGGGTTAATGAACTGAAAAATATTGAACATTTATTGTCTTAGACCCAGAATCATAATTTCTTATAGTACCCTACCTTGTTCTGGTGAGAGATTCCATATGAAGGCAGTCCAAGGAATAATGGTGCCCACTAGTATTGAATTGATAATCTTTTCTAGATTTTTCTATCTAGGTCTAGTAGGTAATAGTAGAGAATACATATTTTAAAAACAAGATACATCACTAATTTATAGTGCTATTTCTAACTAAAGTTATTATCACAAGGTTTTTAATTTCTCTGATTCTATACTTATATCTCTTTTCTCTCACAACAAAAATTTTACTTCCAGTACTATCAACATAATTGCCCACTGGTGTTATCCTACACACACACATACACACATGTGTGCAACTTAGGATACCAATATTAACATTACCAACAAAAATATGAATGCCAAAAATTAATAAGATTTCTTTGCAGTTGTTTTTTGTTATTAGAATATATTCTTTTAGGGATATATAATCAAATCCCTGTATTTTCAAATCACTTGAAATAATTTTTTTCTGTGAGGTTACATACAAAAGAATACATGGTGAACTTTGTTTCATTTTGTTTCCAATTCTTAAGAATTACTTTATTTTTTGGATAATTTTATTTAACAGTATTCTGAAACATTTCATGATTCCATAAGGTAGCATAACAATATTACAGCTTATCCTTGTTCCTTCTTTGCAGTTGGTAGTAATCCAATATGAGTTTCCACGCTCACTATTAAACTTCATGACACAATGAATAGCCTTTGAGAATACACCTCTTTTGGGGGTGGGGCAAAGGGGTCATGGTGTAATTGAGTTACAGTCTTCAACATGAACCTGGTGATCAAAATGTTAAAAGTTTATGTAATTTTATCAGATGATGCTTAATTCTTTTTTTTTTGTTTTTGGTACTGGGAATCAAACTCAGGACCTTGTGCTTGTGAGGCAGGTGGCGGAAACACTGAGCTAAATCTCTGGCCCTACACGATGCTTAATTCTATTCTTTAGGGATTGTTCCATTTGCCATTCCACCAACAGTGTATAAGAACTATTTCTGTGGAGCCAGACTCTGCCTGGTCTCCTGGGAGCCCTGAGGACCAGGACAACCTCCTGCCCCTGGAGCACTGATGATCATGAGGATCCCACAGACTTCAGACACTAAGGTGGATATTATGGGGGTGGAGAAAAGGATTTTACAAGCTGTACTGTATGAGCTTCATGTGCTGCTGAGCCAGAAAATGTGCTCCAGGAGGTTGAAACAGCAAGTGCTAGATATGCAAGGCAAGCACAACAACTTCTGGAGAGTCTGGGCTGGAAACAAGTTGGAAACCTGCTTCTCAGAAGCCATGAAGAGGAGAAACAGAGAAGAGTGGGCCAAGGGCAGCAGAGAAGCAGCCCCTCAAGGTGATTATAGACCTGGAGCTCAGTCACGAATGTCTGTATCTATTCCAATCCTACCTCCTCAAATGGGTCCAGCAGAGGAAAGGTCTGGTGCAGTTGGATTGTCTGAAGCTGTGTATTAAAGCAGCAGACATTCAAAGTGTCATAGAGATCACAGAAATCCGGAACCTTGATTCTGTGCAGGTGGCAGAACTGGGTGACTGCTGGACACTCCGTATCCACTCTGGTTCTTTTGTCCCCTTATCTGGTTGAGATGAAAAATCTTCAGACACCAATCATCTCTGACTTCTCTGTGCCTGAGTTCCATTCCTCAAAGGGGCTAGAGCAGTTGCTCACCCAAATCACCTCTCAATTTTGTAAGCGTCACCATCTGCACAAGGTTTATATAGACTCTCTCCCCTTCGTGAGCCAGTGCCTGCTCCGGATATATAGGCCTGTGGGATCACAGATGCCCAGCTCTGTGCCTTTCAGCCTACCTTGACCTTGAGCCGATGCTCCCAGCTCTCTACATTCAGCTACATGAGGAGCTCCGTGTCCATAGCCACCCTGGAGAGCCTGCTGTGTCACACTGTAAGGCTGAGGAACTTATGCCTCAATGTCTGCTGGCTGAGACTGGACCACTTTCAAGGTGGGTTGAGGAGGATGGTGCAGCCATCAAACCATCCCAGAATGGTCTGGTTTTGTGTTGCTCATTGTGTGCTCCCTTGTAACTATAGAGTCTATGACCTGCACCATGCTCCATGGCCTACTTGTATCACTATCTAGTTGGATTCAAATATCCTATGCTTGCTTTGGGCATCTGGAACATAGGGCCTTTGTTTCAGTGTAAATGAGAAAAATACAGGTCAGACAGCAAACTTGGAGAATCATAGGATCCAGACTCGGGTCCTAGAAAGCATCAGAAAGAGGAATTTGAGTTTCTAGCTATAAATTCAGGCTTGAGATGTATATGTGTTGGAATGTAAAGAAGTGATCTGAAATTAAGAGTTGCATCTAAAAAAAAAGAACTATTTCCCCCAAATCTAATCAATAGAATATACAGTATCACTAAAATTTTAGATTCTTGACAGTTTGATAGGTGAGAAAGATATCTGGTGTTTTAATCTGCTGCTCGCTTATTATGAATGATGTTGAATTTTTTTTTGCCTGTTTCAGGGATATTTACATTCCTTTTTCTGTGAAGTTTGCTTTCATGTTTCTTGTTCATTTTCCCACAGCTTATTGGAACTTTTCTTCTTGTTAACAGACAATCTTTCTATTTTAAGGACAACAAACATTTTCTTTTATATAAATTGCAATCATTTTTTCCAATTTTTTATTTGTTTCTTCCACTTTCCTTACAGCCACAAGGAGTGATTAAAATACATGGTGAAAGTTTAAATAGAACAATTATTTCAGTAAAAGACATGTTGGCATTATTCTCCTTCAAAATACTCCCCTTTACTTTGCACACTCTTACCCCACCATCCTTGCCATTTTCTGAAGCAGTTTTGGAAGTCTTCTTTCCTGAGTGTCTTTAGGAGATGGGATGAAAGGTACAATGAGTGCGGCTGCGAAGTGCTATCCAACGGAGAAGAGCACGCTACTAAAAACTCTGTGGTGTATCCCCATCTACCTTACTCTCTGGATCTGGTATTACGTGACTTCTGGCTCTTCCCTAAAGTCAAAATGACCATGAAAGGTGAATCATTTCAGGGCATCATGCCAATGACTGTGCAACCAAAGACATTCATTAAAGAAGTTTTATAGAACTGCTTCAGAAAGTAGCAAGAATGATGGGATAAGTGTGTTTTAAATAATGGACAATATTTTGAGGAGGATTAATGGCAATGTGTGTGTCTTTTACTGTAATAATCTTTATAAAAAATTAAATACACACCATGTGTTTCGATCACATCTTATATTAATCTTCTTATTGCTTCTCATTTAAGTGTGCCCTCTTCCAGGTTGTAGAGAACTTACTCAGACTTTCTTCTAGTATTTGCATAGTTTTAATTATTACATTTAAATATCATACCCACTGGCATTTTTCTTGGTGTATTGAGAAATAATTGTTTTATCTTTAAAAAATATGAATAAGTGCTTTTTCTCCCTTCTTGATCTGTACTGCTTGTTAAATACACTTCAGTGTCCCTCTGCAGTTGGCTGTATTGTGCTTTACTGATGACACTGCCAATGCACTTGTCCATGCTGCATGGCTTTCCTTTCACAGGGTTTATCTCCTACTGCACCACAGGGCCGGTTACCCCTGATGCCTCCCTCATCTTTATTCTCAGAGATATCTGCTATTAATAGTTATTATTATTTTTATAATAAACTTTGTAATTAGCTTGTCTAGCTCCACAAAGAAAAAATGGTGATTTTATTGGGATCACATTGCATTTATAATTTAACTTAGTGATAATTGGCTTTTTGGGGGGGATTGTATGTTTCTGCTCAAGAACATAGGATATCTTTCCATTGGTACAAGTTCACTTTTTTAACCTTCAGGAATGTTTCATACTGTTTTGTTCAGCAGATGTTGAACATTTATTAACGTTTTGGCTAGGTTATTTATATCATAAATGGAAGGGTTTTTCTTTTGCTATTTTTTCTCACTGAGTTTTGTGTGTGTAAATGTGATAGATCCTAAAACATGAAATGGTATTGTAGGCTTTTATCTCTCTCTTTTCTTTTTCACTTATTATATTTCTCTACTGTACACGATGTCCCCTGGGAAAATTTCTATCACTGTAACCTAGGCCCCAGTGGCCTATGTTTTCTTAAAACCCCAATGTTTTAAATATATTCTCTCCTGCCTTGGTTTTTTCCCTTCCCCTTCTCTTTCATCTTCAATCCTGTAAACCCTTGTATTCCTTTTGTCTCCTCTTCCACCTGTGAAGGTCTCTGTTCACTGATGTGCTGCACAGCTTAAATTCATTTTTTGTTACCTTTGTGAACATACTATTACTAACTCATGCCTCTGAGACAGTGATAAGGATTGTGTTTTACACTTTTTTCCTGTTACCCAATGCTTTGTGCATACTCTGTGCTAATAAAATTTATCCACTTATCTTCACCAAATGCTTTAATTTGTTTCTGGTTATTATCACAAGCTCTTCTTTGGAAGAGTTTGAAACATTCTCATCCTGTTGATCTAATATGCATGATGGCCCTAGAAGCTGAGTCAGAAAAGTCTTATTACAACTTCAGTAGATGAGATTAAAGACATTTCTTTACAGAAGGCCAGACCTCAGCTAAGGCTTGAAGTCAGCTTTCTCTACTGAGCTCTTCAAATTCTTCTGTTAATGGGATAACTCTGAACTTGTCCTAACTGGCCGCAAGAAACTCCTCCTGAGACGGAGCCTCTTTTCAGTCTTGGAGAAAAAGTCCTTGGAGTTTAAGAGGATGGAGAGCTGGGAGTCACTGTGGTGTCAGTGGTCTGCAATAACACAGGCCTGAAAGTTTCTTCCAAATGGCATTATAAATAAGCCTCGAAATCTGAATGTTGTTAGTGCTTTCACTGTGTACCTTTTTTTAAGATCCTTGATTAATAATGAAGACTAGCACAATTTAATGTATCTACTTTGAAGCCACTAGTAGACTTTGAGAAACCAAAGAAAAAGGATATATTGAAATTCTTCCTTTCTGTGCTCTGTGTCATGAGTTTCCACACACGTTGTTCCCGTACCTCTGCCTTTGCGGGGAGACATTGTGAGTGTGTGAACAGAAGCAGTGGCTTAACCCCAGCTTCCTTCTCTTCCCTTCCATCACTATTAATTGGGTATGTAACTTAATCTCTAAGGCTTCCTAAATCTTACCATCCTACTGGGAGAGACTGTGAGGTACATATTGCAGAGTATTTTGTAAACTGGACATGGAATATGCTATGTAAAGCCACCATCAAGTTGTCATTTATTATAATCAGGACTTAGGGCAGCTGTCAGTACTGACAAGTGGAGGAGTCCGCAGGGTAAAATGACAATGCCTTTGTGAGCTTTCAAATGCACTGAGTTTGCTGATGTGAATACTGAAGCTAGCCAAAGTGCAAAATTAGGGTAATGAATGTTAGAACAGAATGACATCTGCAGGCTGGATGTCAAAGAATGTTCAGTTGAGAACAAAGTAATCTGTGATGGATTTATTTAAAAGCTCAAGGCCATTGTGATGAGGGCTTCAGAACCCCTCCTGCTTGCTTCTGGCCCCGAGAACCTGAATGGGATTCACATGCACTGACCCCTGAGAGGAGAAAGCAGAACTCAGCAGAAGCTTCAGAGGAGCTCACAGCTGTGACCGTGATCAGTCTGCTTTGAATTGCTTCTTAAATGGATTTTGTGACTGGTGTATCTCAAGTGTCCATAAATGTTTATTTCTTATTATTCTACTTGGTCACCATAGACATAAGCATGAAATGGTAGCATTGCTGCCACAAACAGCATAAAATGTGCATAGGTATCTCTACCTTAGTAGGTGAAGAGTATTGCCAAGTCTTGTTTTCTACAGAAAAATAGTTGGAGCCTTTTGGAGCTTACCTAGTGTCATACCTGAAAGAAGACTTGATTCTAATGTGGGTTTTGTTCTCTGACCATTGCCTCTAGACAGTCACCACACAGCCATGGTAAAACATTCATTCCCCTGGACCTTTTTATAGAATCCATGGGATTAAAGGTTATCTCAGTCAAAGCAGGTGATTCCAAGTACAGAAGAGGCTGCAACTCTTCTCCACACTGTACATACATGTACTTTCATAATTTTCATATACTGTGTTATTCCCTGCCTTCTCCTCCTCCTTTTCTACCAGCTGGTTTACTTGCTACTGAGGACTTCAATGAACCAGATCCTTCTTCCTCCTGGGAGACTCTAAGCCTCCTCAGTGAAGCTTTATCTTTTGTTAGGTGGGGTTAGCCACCAGCTACAGAGTAAGTCTTTAGATTTCCTGAGGGGAACAGGGGAGGGAAAGTGCGTGCTAATCACTATTATGATGGTTTAGTGCAGAGCTTTTCCTTGTTCCTAGTTTAGGCTGAGCTATTTTAGATCATCTTTGAAGGCAGCTTTGCCAGCAGAGTAAACACAGAAGATGATAATTGCAGGTATCATCAGTTGGAAGCTCAGTTATGCATCTGGTGTAGTGGCCAGAATTTAAAATGCATTGTCTCATTCAAAGTATAAACCAACCCTGAAGCTCAGAGAAGTTAAGTAACTTTCTCAGCATCAGTCAGCCAAGGAGTGACCAGGATTCAGATCTACACTTGTATATCATTTTTCAGAATTGTACCGTATGTTATTGAAAATATCAATAATAAAACTCCCAGGAATTTTGGTCTATGATGTTGGCTACACTTCTTGATGTTGTACAGTGAATAAAAAGCACTTGAAGATTAAAAACTAAATGAACACATAAGGGGACAAGAACTGAGATTATTAAGGTGCTGTGGATGCTACGTTGGTCATTTAATGATTTGATATAGGGGGAAGAGATGTAACTCCCAAACCTACTGTATATCCAAAACATGAGTTTGAGTTCTCTAAAATTGAAGAATGAATTCTAGGAACAACAAAGATTAAGAGTAGCAAAATTTATTGAGAGAAAGAAAGCTTCTGTCTAAGAGATTCAGAAGGGGGACTGGAAGGTGGGTTGCCCTCCCACCCCACTTTTCAAAGATGTTTTATACAGCAAAGCCATGTGGTCAGGCGGGTACACAGTGGGACAGAACTGTAAAACCCAGTGGAAATTTACAAGGTGGGCATGAGGTGGGACAAAACCATGACCAACCAATAAGATTACAAGTACAGTCACCTGGGTAATATTGATTAAATGGGGATCAAATGGGGAAGGAAGTCACATACAAGGAATTTCCCACTTAGAATACTAATCACTGCTATCTATCCCAGGGGAAGTAGTGCCTCTTCTTTTTACAATGCTGACCAGTGAAAGTGCCTCAACTGTTCTCACTGTGTTGGCTCCTGAAGGGCTGGCGCCTTGAGGGGAGCCCTGTCTCACTGCCTACAAAATATCTAATTAACTGACCTATCTACAATAATTTTACTTTCACTATATTACTTAGCTACAAATGTTCAAAACTGAAATGTTTTCCTGTGCTAGGGATGTTATTTCTAGAAGCTGCTCTTTGCAATGGAACTGACTCAATGTCATTAAACAGTAATTACCATTAGCTTCTGCAGCATCATATTTAATAGGGTTTCACAGGAATTGTCATATTGATATACAACGGGGTTTTGGTTTTTAGTTTATTTTCAAGAAGAAAGTTTGTGCTGTGGGTGTCTTCTACAGCTACAAGCTTTTCAAATCACTTGGTAAATCAAACAAAGTAAAATACATATATGGGGATATGTTGCGTCTTTCTCTAACGACATCTACAAAACACTGTATACATTTTTTCTGAAGAAGTTGCTGGTGTATGTCCCATCAATATAATATGTTTAATGGAATAAATAAGCATGACATCCTACAAGATTGCGAATTGTTCTTGAGAACTAAATTGTGATACAGAACTTGGCGGGTGGATGTCAACCCAGAGTTAACACTCCTAGAACAAAAAAAGGCAAAATTTTGTTCCCACTAAGTGAAATCCAACTACTCCCGGTGTTCTTTGTTTATGAGAATAGATAAAAAATACATTTGCTCTATCAATAATTGAAAACTAAGTGTCAATAATCTCAGTAAGGAGACTAATCTGGCAAGCAGCTGTGCAAGCTTTATCACTAATTGCTGCATCCCATCAACATTTTGTCTAATCTGCTAGAAATCATCACATGTGCAACTTTCAGTTGTTTTATGATGGCATTGTAGCTCCCCTGTGGTATAATATTTCTTCTGGATTATATTTTGGTAGAGTTGTCAATGTCAATGGTGATAATTTTAATGTTTTCATTGGGTTTTTCAAACCATAGTAATTCTTTATCCATAGGTTTGGATCCACTTGATTATTTTTCAAGTTGTAGGCAATATGGGGATTCTACAAGTTGTATAGAACATTTATTCTAACTGCACACTTACGAATTGAGGCATTAAACATGGAATAAGGAGACATCAATAAAAGTCTATTCAGGTAAAATATAAAGGAAAAGTAATCTATAGCTGTCATCATTACCTGCCATTATTACATGATCAAAAGCATTCCTGTATCAAACCTTTGTGAAATTAAAGATAATAGATGAAAAGAGATTTTTAAAATAAATTTCTTCTTCCAGTACAACATGAATTTCTTTGGGTAGGAATCAAAACTCATTTTTTCTTGTGTTTCCAAACGCATCTGGCATATAGCTTGACTATAGCCTAAAACAATTAGGAAACTTATGTTTTGCTAAATGGAATAAACTTTATATTGTACATTCAGGTCCCCCCTAGCAGTAGAAAGTAGTTAACATGGTGTTACAACAATGGGAGCTAGATAGTCTTGAGACATATTTCATCCCAGGACTTGAGGTTAGGTTGTTGGGAAAATTTACATCTATAGGGATTTCAGAGACCTCTGACTTTATTGATGTGGTGGAGGTTGTTATTTTAATGAATAGAAGAGGCTCATGTTCTGCTACTATATTCCATAGTGCCAAAGACCATCCAGACTGTGAGAGATTTTATTGGTTACTACATACAGTATTCTTTTTGTACAGTAAAGAAGCCAGGGGCCATGACATCATAACTACTTAATGCAATAATTAAGGTCCAACTTGCCTAAGATGACAGAGTTGCTAGAGGAACAGTATTTCCTAACTGTGTGACTTTGAAACATCAAGCAGTGCACTCAAATCTTAGTTTCTTCATTTTCTGGGTTGCTTCAAGGAACTGAGGGATGTAAACTATTCTTTAGTGTCTCAAAAAATGCCTCACAGGCCACGCATGGCCGTGCATGCCAGTATTCCCAGGATGGGGGGTGGGGGGTGGGGGGGTGGTAGATGAAGTAGGAGGATCGCTATGAGTTCGAGGCCAGCCTGGGGTACATACTGAGTTCAAGGCAGCCTGAACTGCACATTGAGACCCTGTGTCAAAAAAACTGAAATAAATACTCCCTCCTCAATGCCTGGCACTGCAAGTGACAGATTATAGATAAAGTTACTGATAGTAAATTTCTGTGGAAGACTCCTCTATATTCACAGAATTATCAAGATTTAAGAGTTTTCTGCTTTGTAAAAATTTGGTTGCATTCTTGTTTTATAGCTTCATTGCATTAACCTTCATGAAAAACTTCTTTCTATCTTGATATTCTTCTTTCCAATCTAAGAATATCTTTGAAAGATTATAACTTTCTTCTTTATTCAATCTTGAACTCTCTGCTAATATCCATTTGTATACTGCAGAGGTCTCACTAGTGACAGTTTCCATTTACACATAGCCGTTTCCTTCATTTCTCCGCCCAAAGGTGTCTTTGAGATCATACCTTCCCTTTTCTGAAGAATTAAAGTTCCAGGAATGACTCTCCAGCTAATGAGGGTCAGGAGTTGGTACTTTAGCTTCCTTGCCTTTTCATTGTGATGGAGCAAAACAATACAATAAGAAGACAGGTCCTTGCCTTGCCTCCATGTTTGTTTGGGTTTTTTTCCACAGAATGTTTTGTTCCAGAAGTGTAACAGTTTGCGCTGCTGGGCAGTTCTCCTGACCAGTGTATCAAAATGTTTTGTAACTGTTTGAACTTTGAGCTCTCTCAGAAGTGTTCTGTTAGCTCCACCCTTTTCGGGAATGCTGTGTAACTCCGCCCCCTCTGCTTCAGTGAGCATGCTTGCCTACCCTGTAGATCCCTATATAAGGAGGGTCTCATTTCTGCTGAGGCACTTAGACTTCAGAGTATGAACTCCTCTGAGCCCACTGGCATAATAAAGGTTTTTCTCCACCTCTTTGAATGACCATCAGATTGAGTCTTCAAATTGCAGTAACTGCTACACTGTAACACTCAGCTGTGCCTCAGAGCTGTAACACTTGCCTGTGCCTCAGAGATATAACTCTTGGTTATAGCATCAAGCTGTTTTACTTTGCCACAACAATTGGACAATTCTGAGCTGTGCTTCGCTTTCTTTCAGAAGGTCCTTTGTTGGGAGCAGTGCTACATAATTCTAGGGAAAAATCATTGAGTAGGCCTAGTTCTCCTGCCTACAGCCCAGCTAGGACATTTCACGCTGGTGGAACCGCCAACATCTTGCAAAATGAGTGATAGCACCCTGGCTGAAAGCGATGAGCCAGCTGCACCTCAGGGACCCACCTCACCAGCGACAACCAACAAATCCATGGCAGGGTCCAGGACTGAGATTGTGAGACCTGAGTAACTCCATTTTAAAATTTGGCCCCATCTTAGAGTAAGGTGGCCTGGACATAAATTCTAGTTCCAAGAAAAACCACAAGATGCACTTTGGCCACCTGCCTGTGATAATGTTCAGCAGTCCCCTAGCAACTAGCCTAGCAACAGCTAATCAGTAGCTGCCTCAATGTCCCAGATGCTCTTCTCGATGGCCTGCAACAGCTAATCAGTAGTTACCCCAATACCTCAGTATCCCAGATGTTCTTTTCCATGACTTGAGCAGCCGTTTGCAGTTCAGCACACAAGGCCCAACCAATTAGGTTTAAACTTTCAAAACTTGCTAAATGCTAGCCAATTGTGTGATTTGCGTGTGATTTGAAACCCCGCGCCTTTTTGAAACCCCGCGCCTTGCTGTAACCTCTATAAAAACCCCTGGTGTTTTAGAGTTGGGGCTCTCAATCCTGACCCGCTGCGTCGGTGTCAGATGAGAGTCCCTGCTCGAGGAGGTTGAATAAACAACCCTCGTGTGTTTGCATCGGAATTGGCTCCTTGGTGGTCTTTGGGGACCTCGCGATCTGGGCACAACAAGATGATGCCCCCAGAGGAATGATAATTATAGATTTATGGTAAAAAATTTATAAAGGTGGGGGACAACTTCAAAATGCTCTTTTTATATTTACAGGTATAAAAGCACTTTCATTCCTTCTGATTCTAATCTCAAGAGATCTCTGTTAATTGACTATTCCAAAGTTTTTGACCAGTCATACAATTATAAATCTAATAATCATAAAAAGGATATTACAATTCAATTTGGCCAAATATATTTGAGTGCACTCTAATTTTATAAATTGTCTTATATGTTTGTCTGTTGTCTGTTTGTCTGTTTGTACAGTTGAGCTCAATTTTTTTTTCTTTTTTCCTTTTCACCTTTTGAAAAAAAAAAAATTTTTTTTTCCTTAAAAGATATTCACCTATTATTGGATTGGCTTACAGGTAAATATTATTAAATTAAAGGCATGCCTTTCTTCCCCCAAGTTGCTAACTGATCAAAGTGCCACCGAGATTTATTTTATAAAAGTAATGTGTATTGTCACCTACATACAATAATCAAATTGCAATAAGCAGTTGTAAAATAAGAAGATATATATATTCTTATTCTTGTTTGTCAAAATAAATAGAGACTGTGGGTACTCCCTTTGGTGAATAAAGAAGTGGCCACCCAGAAAATAACTATTCTGGTCTTAATTCACTAAAGGGACCCCCTAGTAATTTTTATAATCTTATGGGAGACATACCACAACAAATATTGTCTCAAAATGTTATAAATTGATTACATTGGTTATCATTGAAGTTTAAATTCTAAATATGTTATAAATTGATTACATTGGTTATCATTGAAGTTTAAATTCTAAATATGTTATAAATTGATTACATTGGTTATCATTGATGTTTCAGTGCTAAATATGTTATAAATTGATCACATTGGTTATCATTGAAGTTTAAATTCTAAATATGTTATAAATTGATTACATTGGTTATCATTGATGTTTCAGTGCTAAATATGTTATAAATTGATCACATTGGTTATCATTGAAGTTTAAATTCTAAATATGTTATAAATTGATTACATTGGTTATCATTGATGTTTAAGCGCTAAATATGTTATTGTAAAATTTTACATTGGTTAAGTTCTAAATATGTTATTGTAATATGTCCACATTGGTCATTTTCAAAAGCTTAATTTCTGTGTCATAAAAAAGAGAGTGTTATTAGAAAGATGGTTTTGGTACCAAACTACAGTGAAGAACATAAGGTTTTATGTAACTGTGATATTTATTACTGCTCCTTTTCTGGTGTTCAAAATGTATTCATGCCCTCTAATTGTATGGTTCTTCCAACATATTGTTTATGGTAATAACCTTTTGATTCAGGTATTTGCCCTTCTCTTATGCTCCAGCCACCTATGATAATAGGCACACTTGTATGCTGATATATTTTCCTTAGATGACTTCCTATAAAAAGCTACTCAGGGATTCAACCACAAGAACAACTATCATTGGTAATAATAACAGTTTAACTATATTTTATTCCAAAATGCTTATATCCAGGTAAAATTATCATAGTTGAGTTCACTACTCCTCTTATAATGCTAATGTTATTGATCTTCTCTTCTGGGTGTTCAACAACCAAAGTTTAGAGACCAAAACTGAAGAGGTAGCTGGGCTAAAAAGGCAGCCAATATTTTGGCCCTGGCCCTCCAAGGTCAACTACAACAATAAGATCCAGGACATGAGGGAACCTTCTCCAAGATCCTGCATTTTTGGTGAGTCACCCAACCTCCTGAGCAGGGAGGTTGCTGAACACCAAAACAGTAAAGATCCAACAAAAAGTGTGCCAAAGGAATGTCACCTGGAGGAAAAAAATCTCCCATGCTTTCACAGAAGGCAACATGGTCAAGCAAGGCCGTGACACATCCTGATGGCTGACACTGACAGAGGAGCTAAGAGGCTCTATGCATGGTTCCAAGACAGCGCCTGCGGAGATTCAATTGACCTTGTTAGAGAGCAAGAGGTTGATTTTATTTAATATAGGTCTCACCGTAACTTGGTCTTGAACACCCAGTAGAAAAGTATAACTATATAAGACAATAGTTATTTGAGTTCAACAAAAGTTTTAAGTTTTTAAGCCCAATGTTTAAAAACAAATTGTTAGATTTTTAATCCTTTTACAGCCCCAATGGAGAGAAATTATGCTTATTATAGACAGCTAAGCCAGTCAAACACACTACAGATCCTCACACTACATAGGGACAAGCCACTGTTGGGTGTGCTTGCTTTTCGTAAAACCCCTTCACATAAAACAAAAAGAAAGGGAGATATGTTGGGAGCAATGCTACATAATTCTAGGGAAAAATCATTTGAGTAGGCCTAGTTCTCCTGCCTACAGCCCAGCTAGGACATTCCAGACATAACTGCATCTTGGCCTCGGGTCACAACTGAGACCTCAGTGATCCCCGGATGCTGTCATCTCCAGGACAAGACCACACCTGTGGGAGATGCCAGAGAGGAACCAAATCTTCATCTGCATAATTCCTCATTGTTCTTAGATTTCCCCTGCCCCCCAGCCTTTTGTTACACCTTGTCTATCCCAATGTAAAGTACTGAACTCTATATTTCACTTGTTACATCTGTTTCCCCAGGTACTGAATAAAAGGTGCTGCAAGCTAGGGGGTCTTTGTCTTTGCTGCCCAGAGCAGCACTGATCAGACCCAAAGCTCAGCTTCTTCTCAGTCTCATTTGTCTACCTTTCCTGTAATGCGCCGTGTGCTGCCGTGGCTCACAGGAGACTAGGACTCACTGCAGAGGTTCTGGTAACGTCCCCTTCCCCTGTTCCCTACAGTCCTTATTTGGGTTATACCTAAATATATTCATGTAATGCACACATTCACTTTTCTTTTATTAATAAGCTACTTTTCTATCTTTCACAGTATTTTCTAATACTTTCAAATATACTTCTTTTACCCATATCTTTGCTCAGGGTCTGCTCTTAAGAGAAACTACCCCTAAATATCAATCCTGCCTGATCATCCTTTAAATCCGCTAGAGGTGATCAATCTCTTCTGTAACAGCATTTTACCTGTTTCATTTCAAAAGACCACTTTAATATCTAAATTCAGAAGGTACTATATTGTTACCTGATGCTACAGTGCTTCAGAACAGATATGAAAGAATTCTAAGAACTGACATCCATAGGATTTGGTAACACCTTCCTAACTTTTCACAGTTTGCTCCAGGATCACTGAGGTTTTGTCTAGAGAACTAAACCCTTGACTTAGGAATTATAAGCTGGTCAAAGTTCTAGAATGATAGAGTATTATTTGCAATGACATCAAGTGAGACAGTGTGACTTAGTAGAGTGTACTATGACTGACTGGGCTTTTTCTCAGAGGAAATTGAAAGTAGTAGAGGATAAATGGCTTTATCAAAGTCAAGCATCTTGGATGGGTGTGCAGAGGTGGGATAAGACCTCCACTATATTCTCCTGGTACCTTGCTCTGCGCAGGGCTCTGGGTCAATGGAAGATCACAGTAGAGTTGGTCTTTAGTCCTGATTTTTAATTTTTGGATTGTTTTTACCAGAGCACTGATAGTTGTGAGGTATTTCCCTTTGATCTTTTGCTATTATTAATTTAAAGTTATTTTTACTGAACATTTCTTCAAAGTGGTACATATACTCTACACTGATTTCCTAATGATAACATATAACACTGTCATTGCTTTGTGCTCTTGTATTTTTTCAAGAGAATATGTTCTTTCAATCTTATAATTACGAGGAAATAAAACTGAATACTTACTCTCCTCATTTACAGGTATGAAGCCTGAAGAACAGAGAGTACATTTTTTGGGAAAATGCTTACTGTAAATCCTGGGACTCTGAAGAGGTTATTCTGACAAGTCATTTTCCCTGGTGTGTCTTTGATGTCTTTTCTTAAGGGTAAGCTTGTATGGACTGGCATGCCACGTATAAGGGATCTGGAGTCAGATTTTCTGAATTGAAATTCAGATTCTACCACTTATCTTGGGGAAATTACTTAGCTTATCTGTGATTATGTTTTCTCACCTGAGGATTAAATGAGAATGAAATATGTTATACAATTTAAAATATTCCAAATGGAGCCAGACACTATCATCATTCTATCTAGTCATTCAAGAAGCAGTATCTGGAAAGGTTAAAATCTTACTGCCCAAATGTAAAAGCAAGAGATTTTAAATATTCTGCATTATAATATGGAGTACTTTCTACAGAATCCTAGACAATCTTTAGCTTCTTCTGTGAGTAGGTCAAATAGCAAAATATATCTCATTTCTTTAAATTTTAAGTCCCTTGTGTGCCGAATTCCTGCGTTAGCATGGAGAGCCTTTTGTGTTATAAGCACCAACCTGACAAATTGCTGTTCATTTTCCAGGTGACTTGGCCAACCCATTTCCCACAGTGCTGACAAAGCCTCCATTCCCAGTTATCACCCAACAGTGCTGCCCACATCTACCATTTCAGAAAGCCTAGGAGTTTACACAGAACAGTGTACAATTATTGTCAGAGATCAGATGGCTATATATGAATCAGAGAGCATACATTCATGGGTAAAAACGTCCCTTTATGTCTGCTTCTCTTTCTTTCTCGAAAACAGAGCAGGTAGTTAGGATTGGAAGTGGAAAGATTGTCATTGTGAAATTTATGAGGCACATTTTGATAAATATGTGTGCATGTTAAATGTCTTATTGGTGAAAACAGAACTGAACTCATAGAAAGTAATTTGCAGTTAGGAGTTTGATGGTAAGAAATCCATAGCAAAAACATAAAGTGCTCTCAATGTAAATATCTTTTGACTTTAGGGATATATTCTGGTTTACCTCATGTCTGTGCATATGGGAATCTTATAATTTGGCATCAAACTAGAGAATATTTCAACCAATTTGCCTTTTGAGGGCAGGATACTTTTCTTTGTATCAGTTCAGATGATTTTATTATGATGGAGAGCAGATTTGTTTTATTTTTATGAGCCCACTATAGTTTAGTGCATTTGGATACTTTAAAAAGTCCTATCTTTAATTAAACTGGCTTGATGTTACTTTGTTGCATATTTTTCCCTTTAATATTTTGATGGAATTCTTCTGCTTTAAATTCTTTAACTGCTGTTTATAGTCTCAATGGGGGATAAGGCCTTGGAGGCTTGCAGTTTCTCTTCCTGTAATTATGCACAGTTAAAAAACTGAATTGTTGATCTCCTGATAGAATTGATGATCTCCTGATAGAACAACATTTAGACTTGTTGCGTGTTACAGTTTAATATTCATCTCATAAGAACTGCTAAAAATCAATCTTCAATTTGCAAATGCCTAGGATTTGAAGCATTGATTATGAAAAATCTGTATCATTTTTGACAGTTCTCTCTTATACAATGATGGCAAATCATTGTCAGTTGTGTTATTTTTCGCTTTCTTTAAAAGCCCTAGAGTATAAAATTGGTTGTTAGCAAGTGAGGTTTAAACTTGAGGTTGCATTTCCCTTTCTTTGGCAACTCAACCTTTGTGTATCCTGGAGTTGGTAAAATGAACAAGGAGAGATTGGGTCAGCCTGGAATGATGTAAAGATTCCTTTTTTCCTTTGCTTTTTGCTTTTCTTCATGGTAGACCCAGCCTAACTTTGGCAGGCTCAGAATGTCATGAGGTTGTTTGATGTAAGGAAAGAGGATGGAAAGGAGGAAATGTCTCAGGTCAGGTAGGAACTGGAGATGTTTTAAACTGTCTATGAAGGACACTTCTAGAAATTGCTCAGAGGCTCACATCTGGACCCAAAAGACTTGGCAAAATTAGGTGAGGTTTGGAACATGTCACTAACGGGGGGTTGTGTGGTGGGGAGAGGGGAACAAATTGTCAGAAGTGACAGAACAGAGGAAACTGTGATCATCAGGCAGCATTCGGGGCCAGGAGACATGGAACCCTGGTTCCAAATGACTAGGCACAAGAAAGGCAGGAAGATTGACAGAATCCAGTTGAAGGAGGTTGGCTCAAAGCAGCATGAGTTCAAAAGATGGGAAACGCTGCAATTGGAAATCTAAGAGGTTACCAGAAACTCAGCCCTGTGATATGAACATTGGTTCTACTTACAGACAAATATTAATTCTAAACTCTGCCAGACTGAGGCAACAGGGTCTAAAAGCAGGCCTGTCTCCTTCCACACTGTGAAAGAGAAGAAAGTGGAAAGAGTGATCAGAGCAACCAGTATTAGCTGCCACTTTCTGCAAGACCTTATTACTACTTTTTATAAATTTCCACTAGGAAAAAAAGGAAGAAAAATTTTAAAACTGAAAGAATCTGTTTGAGCTAGAATGAGAAAGATGTTTCCTTGGTTACAGATCTTTGTATGTGGCAGAATTATGGTGAAAACACTTTAGGGAAAATTACTTGATTGCTGGGAGGTGTCAGAATTTTTCAACAAATGTTTGTTGAATAGGCATGGATTGAACACCTGCTATGTGCACAGCTTTGAACTGAGTGCTCTGGGGGATATGAAAAATTATCGGCCATCATTCCCCACCCTTATGGAGTTCATACTAGAGTTGAAGAGACAAAGCATACAAAGCAGCAAATTAAATGATAAAGCAAGACTTAAATATCTGAACAAAATGCCAAGGCACTGTGCAGGGCTTTCCCCCTCCTGAGCTCTGGACCAATGGAGAATGTGTCTGGTAGAAGGCATAGAGGGCAATGGATTGCTTTCTTCCTAGTATATAAAGGCTAGATGGAAGTACACACAGCTTGCCATAGATCTCAGTGAGCTGTTGTAGAGTAAAGTCCCAAATTAGACTTATACTCTTAGCCACACAGTGCCTCTGTCCCCATATAATTGAGAAGAATCAGTCTTTATAGAAGACTTTGTTTCCAAAAAGAAAGCAGAAGAGCTAAGCCTACTATTACAAGCTTATTCTTCCCTGTGTTACCTGGAGGTAAAGCAAATGAGGGCTTGAGAGACATTGAGATTTAAGTTATTTATTATGGAAGGATTCATCAGGAGTGGGAAGGAAGCACTTTTCTCTATAGAAGATAACAGAATAAGAAATGAAGATCAGACTGGCAAAGTGTCCTAGAAGGATCTGGACTTCAGGTGCTAAAGAGTGAAGGGCAATCTGGCCCAGAGTGTGCTGGGACCCATATACAAGAGTGAGGGTTTGAGTGGCTGTTCAGGGATGGTAACTTGCTGTGGGCATGGAGACACACTGCTCTATACCCTGGTGGAGACAGTGTTGGAAAAGTTTTGAGAACATGGGGAACTGTGAACACCACCTGAAGAGGATGAGCATGGACTCTGAAAGAAAAGGTCATAATAGGAAGAACTGGGACAAGGATGCTGCTGAGGGGGAAAATAGGAAGAAGGGGAAAAATGAAAATGTGAATGTGAGGCCTGGATCTGAGTTCTCATTCTCCTTTGGTACCTTGGTGTGTTGTTGGCCTCTCTAGACCAACCCCAGCTTCCTCCACTGCAGAGTGAGAGAATTGGAATAGCTACGCTTCTTAGTTTCTGGAAAGTGTGATTAGTACTCCTCAGAGGAGCTATTGTCAGGCAGGACCAGAAAGGTAAATACTAGAGCACGTGTGGGACTCCCCTGGAAGAGATGGAGATGCAGAGGCTTCGATTAGGGAGCAGAGGTTTCTGGGAAGGACACTGTGCTGCTTCCCTGGACAGTGCTGGTGGTGTCTCACGTGGTAGCAGTCTTCATAGCACAGCATGCAGAAGGAACATGGAAACTGGGGAGGCTGGGCTAAAACTCTCTTGGAGGTGGTGTAGTGGTATGCATCTGTAATTCCAGTACTCTGGGAGGATGAGTAAGGGGGATTGCAAGTTTAAGCCCAGCTTGGGCAACTTAGTGAGACTCTATATAGAAAATAGAAAAAAATATAGGGGAGGGAAGAGGCTGGGAATATAGTTCAATGCAAAGGCCCTGGGTTCAAACCCCAGTGCCACAAAAACAAAACAAACCCTAAAATACCTCTTCTCCTTCAGTGACCAGACACAGGTAAGAAGCACCCAAGGTCACGTATGGCTCACGTGTGGCAGAAAGCTCCTGAGAGTAGTGGTAAAGACTACCTTGTTTTATAGACTCACCTTCCACACACCAACCCAGTAATTTCTTATGAGGAGGGGAGAATTTTCTTTTGCACCCTCACATTGTGCATTGAGAAGAGCATTCATCACACCGCTTGGCCTTTCCATTAGTGTTTGGGACAAGAAATAATCAAGGTAGTAACTGACTTTCAACGTCTTTCTGTATTCCCTGAACAATCGGTCTTTTATTACTTTTAGTGCATGTTGGTGAGATTTGTTACATGTTTGAAAGAAGTTGTCTTTTATTCAAGATTTTAAAAAGTATATATATATATATATCTCAAATGGCTTTCATCCTGAAGACGGGGGGATGAGGCTGGGTGTAAGGAAACCCACCCACAAAATAGTTATCTTCAAATATGACAGACTTAATACTGTAATAGTCAGTGAACTTTCAATGTGAGCTGATACCTAATTTAGCTCACCACAGACAATAATGTTTTATTATCGGCTTATTAACCATCCACTTGTTTATTCGTTATCAAGTATTTATAAGCACTACTAGGCATCAAGCCCTGTGTTAGGTGTTGAGCATAAAATGGAGAACAAAACATCTGGATTTTCTGCCTTCTTGGAGGAAGTTTCACATAGGGAAGAGATGTGTGTGGGAGAGACGGATGTGAGCAAATCTGGAAATACATAATTATATTTCATAAGACTTACTGCACAGAAAAAGTGCAAGCTGCTTCAGTGACTTGTAATCAAAGCACCAGTCCATTCCCAAGGTATAGGAAGGCAAATCTCTTGTCTCCATGATGTGGCCTCACCATCTTTAGGTCACAGCAGACATTCTCTATCCTTGGTCCCTTTCCTAGAACATTCTACTTCTCCCACTTCCACTCTGTGGACTCCCTGTGATCCAGCTCTAATGTTAATTCCTTGTTAGCCAGTAGGAAATGGCTTCATTGAGCCAGGGCTAAGGATACCCCCTAACTCCATGCCCCAGTTAGTTCCCAGTGGTTCCTTTAACCGTTTGGCCTTAGTTTAGGCCCATGACCTGACTCTGTGCTGACCTCACTCTGATTCCTTCAAATAAGTGTTTTCTTCCTTTCCTTTTCTTTTGAAAGAGCTGCATCAAGTATTTAAGTATAAATTAAAAATGAGGATTGTGTTTTAAGCCATGTGTTCTAGTTAATTTCTTGTCATTGGAACAGGATATCTGCCACCCACAATTAAAAGAAAAGGTTTATGTTGGCTCTTGTTTTCAGTTCATGGTCATCTGGCTCCAGGACAGAAAGGGCATAGTGAAAGGGTCTGGTGGAGCAAAGCAAGCATAGAGCAAAGGGAGGAGTGAGAAGGGAGATGCACCTTTCCAGGTCACCCCTGGAGGACTCACCTGTACCCAGGCTCCACCTCCTAACCGTTTACACAGCTGCTGCTTCATTCATTCATCCATGAGTGAATGAATCTGCTGATGAGGATACTCCACCATCCAGTCAACTTCCACATGCTCTGCCTCTGAACACAGAGGCTTTGGAGGGACATTCTAGATCAAAACCCTAACACCATGGAAGCTTGGAATTAGACATCTCAGAGTCCTGCTCCTTGGCACTCAGGTTGTCCTGGGAGACATCACCAAGGGGACTTGGCAGGTGTCCTCCCATGCTCCTGAGTTTGAGTACTCCAAAATTGTCATTTAGCTCTGGTTAATGATGAACTCTAATTCTGAACTTCCTAAACTGAAACTGGGTTTGTGAACATAATATGTGCCCAATAAATGTCTGCAAAAACCCCTAAAAACTAAAGGGGAAAAAATTAAACGGCCAAGAAATGACTATAGGAGGGAAACACAATCATGTTCTAGAAAAACCTGGTAAGTAACCAGGAGTTAAGTTGTCCTCAGGGGAAGGAACTACAGTGGCAGTACTCAAAGGGTTTAGAAGGGACAGACTAGCTGGCTGATGTCTTGATGTTCTTGGCCTGGGCTTAACATTTCTGCCCAGTGGTGAGAGATTGGGCTTTACATGAGGATCCTTTCTCAGAGCATGGGTGCCCAGGAAGGTATGGACGTTTCTTGACAGATATGAATAGCCTTCCCTGAAGACAAGTTTCATTCTTGGGGAAGGAGGAGGTGCTAAGGTATCTTGAAACAAGAAATGACTTCAGGTGTGGAGCGAAAGAATGGGAGGGGAAAAGTTTGTATAGGTAGATTGTGAACTGGTTTCCTATATCTAAGCTCCAGCTCTGTTTTGTTTTATTTCTTTGTGGGGGCTTTGGATGTAGCTCAGCTGCATGGTTTCAGTTCATCCCATCAGAGATCAACCAAACAATGTCCCAGCAGACAGCAGCACCTTTTAATTTTTCAAAACTCTGTCTGCGTGTGACAAGCATTGTGGGTGACATCACTGCAGCATGACGGCTACAGCCACACTCTGCCCCTTCTGCGCTTCCCAGCCATTCTTCCCTGCCACTGACTGCCGAGCCCTCATCTCCAAGAGTTGGCACATGCTGAGCACTGTACTGCTGCAGAGCCATTCTCAGAACCCAGAAGCCCTGGGACTTCATGTCATTACCTGGTCACTTCCCATGCAGGGCTCTCTGGATTTTAGCAAATGCAGTGCATAGGTGCAGTGGAAGTAGGGGCTGCATGCACAAGGAGAACTGTAGTTGGCCGGAGTTTGGAGATCATCACAGTGGAAGGATCATCTGTTCTTTACAGATAAGGTCAGAAGACAGCAAGCAGCTCAGAGGTAGAATGTTGGCCCTTTATGTTTAGCCAAGTAGAGGGCATGTCCAGGGCTCTGACAAGAAATTGTGAGGTTCTGAATTGAGGATGAAAACAGTCACTTCAACATCTGGTTAGACTGATTTCAGAACCCTGATCCTGGGCAAGCTAGTGTGAATTCGTTAATAGGACACCTACTGTATAGGAAGATATTTCTCTGAACAATGCTGGGAAGAGGTAGAAAAGCTTTGGTCCCCATGGCTGTATATGTATTTGAGGAGAAAATCGAGTAAATTTTAATGAATGCTGCAGTTAGTACTCAAGATGGGGAGCATGAAATAGAAAAGTTAGGAGGAAGAGGGGAGTGAAGGGTACTCCTTGGAGAAGGAGCCTGGAGTCTACCTTGTGGGAGGAGACGATGCAGGTGACAGAAGGCTGGAGGAGGCTATTTCTTCGAGGACATCAGCCTAGGTGAAAACTTCACTCCTCAAACCCTTAAACAAAGGGTGACCGCTAGGTTTTCAGTGCCATTTGGTCGTAGTTATGCAGCATACTTATATTCAGCATAGGAGCAGTATGTGCAGAGGTATGGAGAACCCATGTAAGAGTTGCTCCATCTCCCAGGAGCATGGACTTCCCTGGGTGCTCCTGTCCAGTGGATAGTGGGCGGGGCTGCAGCTGGAGAGGGGCAGTGTACTGAAGAGGGGAGCGTTGCGGGAAAAGCTCTGGGCCAGACCCAGGTCCTGTCCTGGCTCCTGGTTCGCTCTTCCTCAGCAAATCCTTTAACCCCATGGATTTTTTGTTTGTTTGTATGGGATCTGTATGTAAAATGGGATCTGTATGTAAAATAGGATCCATAATGTCTTTTCCCCTTGGTATAAGAGTTTGAGAATCTGAAAGCCTTCTGTGCCATGTAAACTGGGTAGGGATGTGCACCATTATTAGAAATGCAGACCCAGAATTTTAGCCAGACCATGACTTATGATTAAAATATGCATCTCAAAGAAAAAAAATTAAAGTGTATATCTACTATGGGTCATTTTGGAAGTCTACTTTGAATTACCTATAGATTTAAGAACAAAACTGAGTTTCTTTTGAGCTTCTAACAAAGCTTTTCACTAATGTTGGATAGATTTTACAGATAACTGGCTTGTATTTGTGTTGTATTTTTTGTTGGAGATGGAAAATAAAAGAAAAAAATTGTGGAAAATAGCTTGAGAGGGTGCTAGAGAGGACATTACAGAGGAAAGGAGGAGGATGGTTTAAAATACAAAAGAAGAAACAGCCTGCATGAATGAAGCAAGTTGCATGTCTTACGGAGTAGCAGAGAGACTCTGGACCAAGGCCAAGAGGCCTCTGGTCCTGTCCTGTTGCAGGCCTTTGTTGCCACATTTCTTACTCTTTAAAAAAATATAGCAAAAGCATCTTTTTTGAGGGTCTTTTTAAAATTTTTTGGTCAATAAAATGATGAAAATTAAAGCTTTTGCTATCTTACAAATTCATGATTTGGAACTTAAGGGAAAGATAACCTGAAGCCATGCAGAAGAATATTATTATGTCTAACATGGAAAGCCTATGCCTTTGGCGTCAGAGACTCTGAACTTCAGTCTGGCTTTGTCCAGCTTCTTCAGTAAGCTTCTGTCAGCCATCAGCATTCCCAGCAGCCCGACATTTGAAATAGATGTGATTACGCCTCACGGTGTGTCTCAGCTGCTCACGTGAAAAGTGGCCCACACAAATATGAGGCAGTGTGAACCTGTTGGAGGGTTGGTGGCTTTGGAGAGATGCTGCTTCAAAATCTATTTGAAGACTTGCAGGACAGAGGAGAGGGCATTCAACATGACGTAAGTTATGAAATAGAAAAAGAAAATCTAAGGAGAAGGAAAGAGAAAGAATAAACAGTGGTGCTAAACATCATAAATTGTCATAATGTTTCAGAGAGTAGAATGTGACTGTGAATATGTTGTAGTCAAATCAACAAAGGGACATTATTGACTTTCTTTTCTGGGGTGCTTAAAAGTTTTAGATGCCGGGCTGGGGATTTACCTCAGTGGTTCTGCCGCCTGCCTCACAAGTTCAAGGACCTGAGTTCGATCCCTGGTACCAAAAAAAAAAAAAAAAGTTTTAGATGATAGAAATTCATAAAGCATCTAGCATCTTCACTATGGGATGCATTTTGCTTCCAGGCATCTTTTTTGTATGAGTCTGATTACTTTATTCTGTAGAAATTGTTCTTCCATTTTAATGAGCTCCTAGTATACAACCCCCATGAAAAAGGGTTCGAGCAAAAATGGTAGCGTTAGAGCAGTTAAGTCTTACTATCTGTTGTGGAGTTATAAACATTGCTTTCCACTCAGTACCAGTGTCCAAACAATTCTGAAGAGAGAATATGGCTCCCCCTCCTTTGCATTGTATAAAGAATAATTTTAACCATCAAAAGTTCATCAGAGGCAAAACCATAATTGCAATAAGGCAAACTCTCTGACCACAGTGAAGCAAACCTGAAAACAATACAAAAGTTAACCAGAAATTTGTGTTTCCTAAGAAAACAAAACCAACTCTCCTAGAAACACTTTGGCCAGAAAACAAATCAGACTAATTTAAAACTTACAGAATAAGAATAGGACTAAAAACAGAGAAAAATGGATGGCATTTATTACATATATTACTCAAGAGAAAAAGACATCTAGAGAGCGTCAATGGATTTCTACTGATCAAACATTGCGAAGTATCCATTATAAGAAAAATAAATGAAAATGATAAATACTTGAATGTAAAAATTGAGAAACTATTAAGTCATAAAGCCAAATTGTTAGATCCAGATGCCATGCTCCTGACAACATGCCTTTTGGGCTCTCTTTAGGAATAGTCAGATGTTCACCTGTATACTTTGACCCAATTGCACAAGTACAGATGAATAGCTGTTTTGTATCTTTATACAGAGAGGTAAATTCCAGGTTGTTATTTTGATGCTTCTGAGAGGAAGAATATATGGAAGACTGAGTATCTGTGGTGCTCATAATGTGAGATGACCATTTATTAAATCTATGTCTGAAATTGCCACAAAAACCCTTGTTGTAGAACTTTCCTAAGTTCCACAACTTGTAAACATTTATGAACAATTATCATTTGTAAAATAATTCCTTTTCCCAAATCTGTTTCAGGATTCTTTGGCTGTTTCTCTAGCTGGGGTTTACACATATATATTTATCACTGTATTTTCATTCTCACCTCTGGAATGAGCAAAGCCCTGCTCCAGTGTTTGCCAGCCACTTTTTCCCTGAGTGTCTTGGTCTGTTCCTGTTAGTATAACAGAATACCAGGGCCGGAGATTTAGCCCAGTGGTTCTGCCACCTGCCTCACAAGCGCAAGGTCCTGAGTTTGATCCCCAGCATGAAAAAGAAAGTATAACAGAACACCCAAGACTGGGTAATTTATAAAGGACAGAAACTTATTTTTCACTCTTCTGAAGGCTGAAGGTCCAAGGTAAGGCTCCAGTAGGTTTGGAGTCTCGTTAGGACCCAGACTTAGCTTGGAATGATGTCTTGTTGCAGCATCCTCACCTCGTGCGGTGGAAAGCAGGAGGGCTAGCTCCCTCAGCACTTTTCACAGAGTACTCAGTCCTCTGTATGAGGGCTTTTTGCCCATGACTTACCTCCTCAAGGCCCTACTTCTTAACGCTGTCACACTGCGGTGCAAGTTCCGACGTAGGCCTTTTAGGGACACATTTAGAACATAGTACTGAGCTCCTGTTTCTCTGATGTTGCTCACCCAACTCCTCAGGCTCTAAGGATCTTTCTGCACCTTCTCTGTATTTTAAAGTTATAACCTCATGCTGAGTGTGGTAGCATAGGCTTGTAATCCCAGTGCTCAGGAGGCTGAGACAGGAGGATCCTGTGAGTTTGAGGCCAGCCTGGGCTACATAGTGACTTAGTTCAAGGCCAGCCCGAACTGTATAGCAAGACCCTGTCTCAAAAAAATATATATAACCTCTTATAAGGTGCAAAATTGATGCACTCTGATATATAATAAGATGATCATCTTTCTTTTCTTGTATCACTCAAAATTTAACGTAGGTCTTTCAGTCACTGTTCTTTGGATGACAGATGAAGGGTTCTTTAATTTATGTAATGAAGATATTTTTCCAATCTACCTGTGGATTTATTGACTAAGTCAACAGTCCTGATAAATGCTCTATCACTAACCTATTATGTCATCTGGTAACTGTTCCTTTCTTCTTCTGAAACTCCATTTTTTAAATCTATAAAAACAGAAGATGTTGTAGAATGGGCTATGGGCTTATACCTTTGCAACACTGTGTGATTTACAATGATGACTTACTAGCCCATCCCCCATCTTGAATAGGAAGTCCTAGAATTTCAGAGTAATTTCTGCCCTTTATCTCACAGACATGATCTATCTTAATTATTTAATTAGTGTATATTAGTAGTATAGAACAGTGATTTTTGTTTGGGGGATTGGTACCTGCATATAACATATCTTGATCATTTTCAGTCCCTTTACATCTCCCAGCTCCTTTCTCAATTCCTATAGCCTACTTTTTAGTTTCCTATTATTTTTTCGGTGTTGAGTATTGAACACAGGACCGTGCATCTGCTAGACAAGCTCTGTGATGTACTCTTGTATATCCCCAGCCCTACATGATTTCATTTGATCAGTGACATACATATGTGAACAGATGGTTGTACAGATAACTGATCTTGTCTACAGAATAACAATGACATTGAACAGGTAACGGAAAAAAGAACACACTTTCTAGGCCAAGAGCTGCTCATTGATTCTCATGAATAAAAAAGTTACATCTGGGTCAAGGGACAGTCATTAGCTTGTGAACTTTCCAAGTATGATTTTGGTTTCTCATCAAATTTCAGGATCCAGGGTTTTTCTCTTCTGCAGGTCTGTCTCTTTCATCAGCATCCTCTCCCAGGATGTTAGACAAGGGGCTTGGCAGGCAGGTGAAGTCCATACAGGGGCCAGGAACCTGAGGAGGAGGAGGAAGGAGGCTGTTGATGGCAGTAGATGTGTTTATATCCCCAGGTTGCTGTGGAAACATGTACTGGTTAGCTGCCTGCCTATCCTCTTTTCCGTGGAAAAGTGAGCTGTTCCCAAATCAGCTCCGGGGCAAGGGCATTCCTTTCTGCTATGGATTAGCATCTATTCTGGGTCTGAGCAGGGGACCAACAGGTTTAGGTGCACCCCTGGCAAGACAGAGCTGTAGCTGGGCCACCCCTTCACTTTGTAAACCTTCCTGACACACTGTAAGACCTTTTGTTTCCTCTCTTCTCAGAAGATATCTTTTAAATCACAAAATTTGCCTGGTTGAGTAATCTGATTTGCTTCCCCAGCCCTGCAGGCCCAAATTGTGTCCGGGAAAGGAAAATCTTGAGTAAACTAGCTGAGCCATTGTGGGAAGAGAGCATGAATTTACTGAAACATGAATTGTAGCTTTTTATTTTTTATCCTTAAGAGTCAGGACATGTAACTCTGTGATAACAAAGTAAGTGCAGTCAGACAGCTATGTAATAACTTTCTGATGGGATCATTCATTGGTACGTCACCCAGTGGCACTTTTTAGGGGCAATGTTAACAATTGCCACACCTTGTTTCTGAAAACTGTTTCTTTTGGTTTTTCAGAGACATAACTATGGGCAATTTGGGGTGATGGCCATTGGGCAAACTTTGGTTCAAGTCACGTAGGGCAGAGCTTCCCTCCTGGCCTCTCACACTGACATCGCTGCTGTGCATGGGCCTCCCCTGCTCTGACAGGCTCTCAGGGTTGACTTTGGAATGGAAACCCCAAAGCATTTGTTCCTGTTGATTTGTCTCTGACAGCAGGCAGAGCTTCATACTGCCCTCAGTCCTCCCCTTTATTTCTTTTGAAGGACCAATTTTTCATGATACTTGTCTTGATTGTTTTATAGTATTCAAATTTGTATTTTTATATGTAGAGGGAAATAATTTTCTCAACATTAATTGCTAATAAATATTGTATAAAATTGTCATGAAGGAGTTCTTGTTTAATAACTGGATACATAGAAAGACAAAAAAGAAGTATGAAAAAAACAGAGAATCTAGAAATAGAACCACTCATATATGATCCACTGAGTTTTGAAAGATTATTTAACATTAGCATTTTATAGAATATAAACTCAATTCAAGAGCCGAGGAAGAGATAGTGTTTTCAGCAAACGGCACTAGAACACCTGTTATCCGTATATAAAAACATTAACCTCAACCCTTTATTTCCATACATGAAAATAACAGTTTCATTAATTTGTCTTCCAAGGTACTTCTTAGAAGTTGTCAAATTTATTTCAAAAAAGATTTTTGTAATATGCTTTCTATATCCTTTTAAATTCTGTAAAATCTGTGGTAATGTCTCCTAGATCTTGATATTGTAATTTTAAAAATGTATAATTGATATTGTGTAATAGGAAGAAAAAGTTTATAGGAGCAGGGGAAGTGGGAGGTGTAGGGGAAAGGAAAAAAGGGAAAAGAAAAAACATGAGAAAAGGAAAAAAATAGAAACAAAGTCTTTGCAAATAGGGAAAGGTGGAGGGGGTGAAGGGAGGGCAGGGGAAGGGGAAAAAATAAGAACTAAGATACTCATGTAATGGTACAAGATCCCAACAATGAATGTAACTATATTTTATACCTAAAATGTACCAATAAACTTAATGGGAGAAAAAAAGAAGTATGAGAAACACCAGGTTTATCTTAACCTTGCGCATCAGTGGAATGAGCACAGGCTAGGTAGGGGCTACCTAGCACCTAGAAATCCATTGATTAAGGACAATGTTTTAACAAACTTTAATATTATAGAAAAATCAGAAAATAGCTGAGAAAAAGAGAGAGACTTTAATGCTTGCACAAGAAGCATCCCCATTAATAAAGAAGACCGGGTAGGCAGTTTACTAGAACACTAGTGTGCGAGAGTCAGGGTCCTATCATCACCAAAATAAAATGGGTAAATGTAAATTTCCTCCACTTCCATTGACATTTACAATGCTACTCACTGGAAGTTTACTTGTATTCTTTAAGTAAGAAAAAAGGCAAAGCTCTATTGACTGCTCTGCAAGGTGTTCACGCATTCATCATAGGCATTTGAAGTCAGCTGGAATTTCGAAGCCCAATAATGTGAGCCACGCCTCAGTTCCTTGGGTATGAATGACTTATTGTGTCATTTAAACTCCAAACCTCCAAGGTACCTGTTAGGGTATGTCTGCTTTGGAAAACTCTAAGGACATGAACTGCAGAAAAATATTTTATGACCTATGTCAATTATTCTTTTTTTTTTCAGAAATCAATTCTTCTTCAGACATTGAAAGTGCATTTAATGATTAAACATGCTCCTGCATATACTTCTTATTAGTAAAAAAATCACTTGTTGCCCTAAGCACAGACTTAATGAGCTAAGTATAGCCTTCCATTTTCAGTAAAAAGGAGAAGAGGAAACAGCATACAAGGGAAAAGGACGATGTCCCGATCTTCAGGGTGGGAGGGACACCACTATTTTGTAAGGAAGAATAGGCAGTTGAGGCTTCAAGTAAGTGACATTTAAATCACACGAGCCATTTGTACAAAGTGGCTGGGATTCTGACCAGTGGAGATGGATGGGGAAGCCACAGCAAGTGGCGGAAGAAAAATAAAACATGAGGCTGAAAGATATGGAGCATGATTGGGACTGATGACGGCCAAGACTGGCCAGAGCACAGAGCCTGAGCAGAGGGGTGGTTGGGGAGAATGCTAAAATCACTGGTTTTGGCCGCACTGTGATGTGCCTTGAATCAGAGGCACTGGGGATTAATTCAGTAGTTAATGGGAGTCATTACAAGCTTTTGTGCAGACAAGTGATAGGATTGGAGTTTCACATTAGCATTGATTCTGAAAGAGTGTGGAAGGGTTATCGGTGGGGTGGAGAAACAAGGGAGAAAGAGATTAGCTAAAAGGCTATTACAGCTTTTCCTTCGTGTCACAAGCAATGGGTGAAGCAGCAGATGTGCCATTGCAAAGGAGATGGTGGATTTAGGGGCCATTTCCAAAAGCAGAGTGTTTGGGGGGTTTCAGTTGACCCTAAGGAAAGAAGTAGAGAACAAACAAACAAACAAAGAAACACAAATTCCATGCAATTCAGCCCTAGATAACCGAAGGAAAGGTTGAAGGTCAGGATGTTCTTTGTGGAGTCCTACATTCTCCTTGGACACTTTCTTTCCCATTTGACTATGCTCATTAATTGGAAAGTTTTTTATTTTTACTTTCTTCTGTATTTTCATATACTTTGTTCATAACTCTATTATTTATAATGCTTCTCACCCTTTGTATTGTAATTTATAGAATAGTAACTTTGATTGTATAGCTCCATGAAAGCATTCTCAGATTTATAATGAATATTTAATGTGTATAGGTCCGCTCTCCTCACTTACCTTTTAACAGAAGATTATAGTAAGATGGCAGAAAAAGTTACAGAAGGAGAGAGTTCAGGGCTGGGGATTTAGCTCAGTGGTTCCGGTGCCTGCCTGGCAAGCACAAGGTCCCAAGTTCAATCCCTGGTACCAAAAAGAAAAAAAAAAAAAGGAGAGAGTTCAGTTAGATACCATGTTTACTGAGTATAAGTTATTGTGTTAGGTATAGATTTAGAGGTGAAATAAACGTGACTACACCTTTAATGAGCAATGGAAACCATAGACACATAAACAAGTAATTGCTATCCTTTAGGAAGGCACTATAAAAAAGTTATGTGGAGTGCTGTAGGAACAAAAGAGAGAGCCACAACACAGAGAGAAGGAGGCTAAGCCAGGGAGGCTTCTCAGGGGAATCTGGCACTGGATGTATACTAGTTTAAGGGAGAAAATGAAGAATGTAAATGATACTTAGTTGTTCTGTGGTAGACAGACCCAGTCTAAAGGAAGAAACTAAACGGGAGAGGGATGTGGGAGCAAAACTGAAAAGACGGAGATGCAAATAGGGGGTGGAAATGGGCCTCAAAGTGTCTCATGCTGTCCCATACTTGTCATACTTGCTGTTTCCCTGAATACATTTCTTTTTTTATTTTTCACATTTGGACAAACTTTTATTTGTACAATTCACTAACTTCAAATCTTGTTCCAAAATCTTTTCTTTATTTTTCCCATTAAGTTTATGGGTACGTTTTAGGTATGCAGTACACTTGCGTTCATCATTACCTTTACATGATCCATCTTGGTTCTTATTTTTCCCCATTTCCCTCCCCTCCCTTCACCCCCTCCACCCTCCCTATTTACAAAGACTGTGTTTCCGTTTTTTTCCTTTTCTTGTATTTTTTCTTTTCCCTTCTTTTTTCCCTTACCCCTCCCTGAATACATTTCTAAGTGCCTTTCTACTTTCAATGAGATGTATGAATGTTCATCATCCTTCTTCATGCAAATTGAGAGATAAAACTGGGTTTGTAAAAAACCTATTTAGGGATGTATTAGCCACTGAATTTTTGTTACAAAGTTTTCTGGTCCTCCTGTGAAACATAGAGAAGGAACAGAGTAGAGTAGGGTAGAGGTGTGGATCATCTCTCAGGGTTTAGAATAGTGAATTAATTACTACCTTTAGAAATAATAAAGGCATCTATTTCAGTCAAAAAGGAAAGCAATTTCTATTTTAGGATGTTGTCTCACAAATAAAAATGGAAATGATTCAGTGAAATGAAATGGAGAAATGTAAAAGATGTGCTTTGGTTTACCTGAAAACTTTGCTCAAAAGGTGTATTTTGAAAAAAAAAAAACCTTTTACATCCTATAAAGTAAAGATTCTGTGTTGAGAAAGAAAAGATTTCTTGTTTAATTTCTAGGAAAGTAGACAAGAAACATTGATAAAATTTCTAGATCACAAAATATTCGTTGATATATAACAATTTGTTGAAAAGACTCAATCCCAGAAATGATTTTCCCATTTTCAATTTGGCGGCTAGAAGCTACCTAATGCATAAATAGCCTGATTCTAGAATTAAAGTGTATTTAGTAATAAATGAAGCTCTGGTTTATTCTAAAACCCCTAATAAGATAGGTTATTTAAAAATCAATTTCTGTCAATTTGATAGTGGGATGAAATTGATCTTAATTTATTAGAGCTTACTGGATTTTATACAGTTGGTAATTTAGAATTTTATTTTGTTTACAATGTAATACATTTTTAAGTTTCTTTATTTAAGACTAGTGTTTCTTCCATTAAATAGATGCAAATGCTCTTTATTGGACTCATGTCTCAGCATCACCAAGAAGATTTCCCTAACTTACCCATTTGTAATGACTTTCCCATGGAATACATTTCCCCTTTCTAAATAAAACATCATAAGAAGTGTATTCAGCTAATATGTACAATTCAACAAACATTTATCAAGCCATATCAGGATAATCACTACCTAAGAAACAGTGCCTTATATTGCCACTTTTGTGATAATGGTTTACTTGCTTGGCATTATACTTTTACTATTTATATTTGAGTCTATAAGTGACATAATTTTGTCTATTTTGAGACAGTATACAAAATGAAGTTATAATGAATGGATTTCTTACATTTTTCGTTTGGGCTGTATATTACATTTTTGAGAGTCATTCACGTTACTGTTTGCAGCTGTAGTTTCTTCTCCAAGCTGTGTGGTAATCTACTGGATGGCAGCACTACAACTTGAGCATTCTTCCGCTGATACTATGTAAGTCGTCCCTAGTTTGGGGTATTATGAGAAATGCTGCTTGAACAACCTTCTTCATGTGTTCTAGTGCATGTGCCAAAGAAGGAACTCAACTTTCCTGATTCCTGGGGTAACCACTGTCCTTTTTTCCAGCCAGGTCACTTTCAGTAGTACATTCAGAAACCCAAAGGGAGAGATTCTCAAAGTCCCTGCGTCCACATCACAGTGCCACTTGGGAAGGCCTTTGGAATGCAGATTCTCAGCGTCCTTCCCAAACCTATGCACTCATAAATTGTGAAGGTAGAGCCCAGCAATGCGTGTTTTGGCCCACCTTACAAATTATTATGATGAATATTAAAGAGTAGAATATATATCCAAGATTAGAATTGGTCTTAGATGTCTGTCTTCAACTTTTCTAGATAAACATGTTTTGTCAAGTGGTTATAACAATTTATACTAGTGTACATTAAGTTTGGTGTATGAAAATTTCAGAACTTCTTACAAGATACAAGACTTTTGAATCTTGAACATGCTTATAAAAATTAAAATATATTATTACTTGTATATGGGTACTAATGCATTCTTGACTGTGAATAAGCAGATATTCTTAGCTTTTTTTTTTTTAACCCTGGAAGGATTAATGTCTTTACTTAGTTTTGCCCATGATCTTATCTTAAATAATTAATTTGTAAATATGTGATGCATGCAAAGGATTCACACTTCAAAAGCTGCAAAAATTCATGACACAAGGAAACCAAGTTTCCCTTTATTTTACTTTTCAATCACACACTTCCCCTCCTAAGCCCAGTGATCAGTCTATCAGTAAGGATTTAAAAAATAGTTTCTCTTTGGGCTTATTCTCTGTGCCATCAGTATTAGAGGTCCCTTTTCTGTCTTCCCATAGTCCCCACAGCTTATCTTTATCATGAAATGTATAGCACGGAATTGTTTATGTTTCTGTCTCTCGTGCTGAAGTGGGAGATATTAGTTGGGTGTGAAAACTGAGTTTTATTATGCTCATCTTCTTCATGTAGGTAGTGCTTGGTACAGCAAAGACAGTTAATAAAAATATGACATCAAGATAAATTAAATCCATGCTTTTTTTTTTCTTTTGGCTCTAATACTCTTTTAAGCTTGAATGTCTGGTTTTTTTCACCTGATTTTTCTTTCCTAGTGTGTTTACCTGTGGGGAATTTATAGAATGGCATCTCATGATTGTGACTCTGCGTAGGCCAATAAATGATAAATAACTAGTGAGCTTTGTCAACCATTAGAGGCCAGAGGCCTTTTCTGTCTCTGCTCTCTGAGAGGTGCAAGGGACAGTGCTGCTTTCCTGCTTTGAAAGGCTTTTAAATAGTCCAGTTTGCAGAACCCATCTATTCTCCTCGAGCAACAAGACACCAATTTGATTAGGGACAATGATTACTTATGGTTTTGTTCTCCTAGGAAAGCCACTGTTTGCTACATAGAAGTTTTAATCTTTTTACCTGATGAGTTTTCTTCTGTGGCAGCTGGGCTGTAAGTTTCCAGGCATTCTGGGATTCTGTCTTTTTTCGGTCACACTCTTACTGGTTCTCTTCTTTTGGAACCTAACAAGGTTCCATGTTAAGGGCCACACTGAGTTCAGGAAAAGGATTTTAGCTCTGTTTCTCTGGATTTTACTTGAATGTTGAGAAGTTATCTTTTAAAGTCTGCATTTGTCTAAATAACTGCTCAGAAGTTACTTAACACTGGGGTTTGGTTGGTACCATGTGTATGGAAGAGAGGCTGTTGCCTGCAGCAATCTTATTTCCTGTGTGCTGCAGGGTCACATGAATGGAAACCTTCCAGCTGAAAGGAGAAGCATGCAGCATGGCCAGGCACTGATGAGGCACTGTGTTTCAAGCTGGGTCCTGCTGAAACAGATCTGATGACCTTTCTTCCCTTCAGATTTTTTAATGTACTGAAGACTATTACCTGGCTGGGGAAAGAGGATAGCGCTTAAAAACAGTTCCTTTTTTGGTACATAAGAAACTGAACTGTGTTTTTAAACAGAATGAAGTAGAGCTGCGTGTGCTGTTTTTGAAAATGTTCCAAAGAATGTTGCTACTGATACATGAAGAGTGTGAAACATTCTTTACACCTTAATCTCACATCTTAAAAAAGGGTATTTGTACATGGTGCTAGGTGCCTAACTTTCCTGAAGATTAGGCAGAACTAGGAACTTCTGGGTAAAGGGCGCAGGATTCAGGGGACAGTTGTAGAGAGATGTGAAAAAATCCTTGCTTTTCATTTTAATTGAAAAACGTTTTGTCAGGAACTATTATCATTTCTATGAAAAATAAAAGGAAGTGTAAGTGTATGCAAAGTCCAGCTGCATGATATCTTTCATAAGGCACTGGGTGGTTTGACCCCAGCTCCCTATCTGAATCAATCAGTGATAATTACTTCAGTAATTATGGCCTGGAATTGTGCTTCTCTGGACCACATTGTGAACAGCACCAGCAAAAACCTTCCCTTTAGAATGGAAGGCCTGAGGCATGGTGAAGTCCTCTTGAAGTTAACATCATGACCTTTTTCTCACTTCAATTTTATGAAACTGATAAGGAAAAGTTACCTCTCATTTCTGAGGCGTTTGTGAGAATCAAATGGAGAAATTATTTTGGTGAATGGTTTTTGAAAAGGTACTTGGCTTGGTGTCCTGAGGCGTCCCAAAGAGTCTGATTCTTTAAAATATATGATCTGGGGCCAGGGATTTAGCTCAGTGGTTTCACTGCCTGCTGCACAAGTTCAAGGACCTGAGTTTGATCCCCAGTACCAAAAAAAATAAAAAATAAAAAAATAAAATATATGATCTGGTAAGGAAACAAAGACATTCAAGCACATGATCTTTTAAAGCAACTCTCTTTCCTTTACTCTCTTCCTCTAGTGCCAAGCATATATGAATATTATTTCATGTTCTTAAATTCTAGGTAATGTTCCTATGTGCTCAGTGGAGACAATTATTGCCTGTCTATGTGAGCTGCTTTTTCAAGGAAGGAAATGACTGAAGAAATGGGAACGCTGTCAACATTGAGATGAATATGAGGGACGGAGGGATATGTTTGTTTTAAAGAAAGAAATAAAACAGCATTTGAAATTTTTTTTAGAGTGTGAACTTTTTCCAGGCTAGATCCAGGTATGATTAGCTAATTTATGTAACCCTGACACTTAGCATGATAAGCATCTGGAAAACAGTGGGTGTAGTAGGTGCATATTAAGTGTTGTGATTTATCGGTGAATGGTTTGATGTATATTCTTGTTTCTTTAGCTTTTTTAAGAAGCAATGAAATAATAGCTAATCAGAATAGTAATTAGCATCTGTTGGTCTACAAGTATTAGAGAAGAAAGGAGCTGAAGGAGTGTTATGGAATGAATGTTGTGTCCTCTGTCCCCATACCCCATTTCACATGCTGAAGCCCTGATCTCCAATGCAAGGGTATCTGAGATAGAGCTTTGGAAGGTGATTAGGTTCGATGAAGTTGTGAGGATGGAACCCTCCTAAGCAGAGACACCAGAGAGCTTGTGCCCTGCCCCGCCGCAGGTGCAGGACAGACAGAAGAGCCAGCTGCTATCTGTAAACCAGGAAGAGACCTCACCAAGAACCGAACTGGCCGGGACCTTGACCTTGGACTTCCTGGCCTTCAGAGCTGGGGAAAACCAAAACTTTGAATTATTGAAGCCATTCGGCCTGTTATTTTGTTGCCACTGTCCAAGCACACTGATCTAGATGGGTAAGGGTAATATTAGTTAGATATCAATATTATCTGCACAGGTTATTTCATTTAATTCTCATGTGTAATGTGGTGTGTCTGATTTACTCTACTTTACACAAAAGGAAAATGAAGCAAGTAGAAAGACTAATTGGTGATTAAGTGATAAAGCCAGGATTTTAGTTGAAATTTGTCTGACTTTAAAATTCAGTTCTTTACAATACTGAAGCTGTTGGTGATAGTTTAAATGATTTTTTACTCCCAAGTTCTGGATACTTCATCTTTTATAATATTTTTGACTTCATACTTAGGTTAGTATCAATGACATTAAAAACCACAGTGTTCGTAAGACTATTGCCACTGGATTTGCATCTTTAAGACTAAAAGGCATTGCCTCTGGAATCTTGAACTATTGTTTTAAATGTGCATCAGAGTTGTCATGGAGAGCAAAGTGAGAAGCAGGAAACTGTTTTTAAGCTCATTAGGGGAGTCTCACAGTACTTTCTGAGTAACTTTTTTCTCTCTAATTTGAATTCTTGTCTTTATCCATGATTTATTCTTATATGTACTTCAGGGATGATATTTTGTTCTTACCTATCACATGTTTAAATGCCAGTGCTGCTTTTAAATTATAGTGACTATCAAATGAATTATAATACTCAATGTATATTTACCCCATTGTTGTTACAATTTTAGAGAAGTTTTATTTTCATGCAGTTATTCTCTACATCATTTTTACTTTACAAAAGGAAACACATACATCTATTGAAATTACATTATACTTATACATAATTGACCTCTTGAAAGTATCATCATCTTGTTTGGGAAAAAAAAGATTTATTCTACACTTTTTTATTGCCCTCAAAGAAGTCTGTGATTTTCTTTATATAGCTCTTTTACATTTCTTATTGAATTAAAGTATTTTGGTAGTATTTTCTCTACACTATTATGGCTATATAGAAAATACTAAATTCTGAACATTTATTTCATAACTGACCTATTATTAACTGCATTAAATTTTTGTAGCCTTTCACTTGATATTTCAGATTGATTAAATTATCACTAATGACATTAATTGGATTTTGTTATTTTAGTACTTGTGCCTCACTAAATGAAAAACAGTGGTGTTAGTAATCATTAATCCTGTAATTGGAAAAGTGGATTTTTGTTATTGTTTATTGATTTAAGAGTAGATATTATTTAAGAATCTTTTTCTGACTACAAAACTAATTCACAATTGTAACATACAGCAATATGCAAATAATATAAGATGCTAAAGGCCTTTCCCAATCTCTACGCACAAAGATAACTATTGATAATTTGGCATTAATTTTAAAGACTTCATGTACAGCTGAATTTTGGTATGTTTTTCCTGCTCTAGACTACTTCTAGAATTCAGTTTTAGGTCATTCCCACTGCCTATTATACTTTTCTTATGTTTCCTTGCAATCAATTCCCACTTCCATCCTGGCCCCTGCAACCATTGGGCTAATCTATGTCTTCAAAATTTTGTGTTTTACTCATTTTTAAAAATTATTGCATAATTTTCAATTACATGGATAAAATTTATTTAACCAGTCTTTTATCATAAATAATCCCACAAAGAACTTTATGACTGAAGTACTTTTGCATGCTCCTGAATTTTTCTAGATTAGATAAGCATATTATGTATTTTTATACAGAAGGAGAATTGTTTTACAAAGGCCATGCAGTTTACATGACCACTGTCAGCTCATAAGAGTTTTCTCATATCCTCAGTATCACCAAGAAGTAATATTCTTTTTATCTTTGCTATTGTAGAAAGTGAAATATGATAAAGTCATGCTTTGATGCACAGTTTAAGAAGTCATGAATCTTGTCCTGCTACTTAGTACCTATCTGACTTGGGCATGTAAACATTTTATATTTTTTATACAAACTATATCACATTATTATTATCTACTCAGATATTTTTTCTGAGACAGCATCTCACTATGTAGCCCAGGCTGGCCTCAGACTCACAGTGATTCTCTTATCTCAACCTCCTGAGTGTTGGATAGCATGGGTGTACCACCACACCTGGCTACTCAGAGAAATTCTGCACTATCCGTTGAGACTTTACATTAGAACGTCTACAATCTTTTTCAATAGTTATTTTGGTATATAGATGTAGATATAGATTTGGATATATTGGTATAGATACACTATGTATTATTATAGCCTAATCTTATGCTACCATCCTAAGGTCTGAATAAGTGGTAAAATTCTTTAACAATTATTTGTTTGAATTTCTATTATATATTTAATGCATTTCAGCCCCAAGGGCGAATAATGTGTCTTATTTTTGCATGCCCAGAATCCACTACATTTTCTGAATACAAGAAGGTATTAATATGTACTCATTGATGTATTGATTGAATAGATGAGCACATGAATAAAATATTTGTGGGTGTGATGGTCTATTGCTCCCTTCCAAATGAGACTGCAGATGCCTGCACATTATGTTTGACATTCATAACAAAACGTTTTAGAACTACAAGCAAGTAATATCTCTGGCATCCTTTTGCCATTCTACTATTAAAGGAAGAATTTTTAACATCTCCAAATTCATTTTGGGGAACTTTGAAAGGCCATTCCTATTTTCAGACACAGCAAGATATTGGCAGTCATGTGCAATTTCCTTTCTTCTTGTACGTGACAAATAGCACAGCTTCCTCAGCATAATCTGGTTTCAGAGTTAAGGGTGCTGCTGTTGGTAGAGAATTTACTTTGCTTATGAAGCCTCTGGTGAACATTTTTAGCTAAGATCTAGATGAAGCTGTGTTAACAGAAAGAGGTTTGTCAGGGCTGGGGATTTAGCTCAGTGGTGCCACCACCTGCCTTGCAAGGGCAAGGTCCCAAGTTCGATCCCCAGTACTAAAAAAGAAGAAAAAAAGAAAGAAGGAAAAAGAAAGAAGAAAGAAAGAAAGAGAAAGAAAGAAAGAAAGAAAGAAAGAAAGAAAGAAAGAAAGAAAGAAAAAGCAAGCAAGCAACAGAGATAGCAACAGAGAAAGAAAGAAAGAGGTTTGTCAGCTTTGTTGATGCCACAAGCCTTTCAGACTGGAATCAAAGAGGAACACTAGAGGCCAAAATACTGAGTTGAAACGAGCGAGTCGAACCTTCGAAGTTGGACCTAAGTACTGCATTGAAGTCTAATGTGTCATCTGCCAAAGTCAGAGACACATCTTGGTAGCACTTTTAACAAAAAGACTTTATTTTGACCTGACCACAAGATCAATCGAACCTTAAGTAGCCCATTATTGTTAATGCATGAACCAAACTTGCCTTTATTAATTGGTGAGGTGCTGCTCATTTCTTTTCAGGTGAGAACATAGCTGGACTATTAGGATTGGTTCCTGATGAAAATGTTAGGAAGACTCTTAATCAATTGTGTCTATAGAAAAAATCAAAAATTGGAACAAATTCACAATTATATTTCTCATTTTATGATCTACATCGAAGTACTCAAATATCATTCAAATGAATTTTCCGAAGTTCAATGGGACCTGAGAGAATCTTTGTGAAAGTGAGACAGTTCTCACTTAATTCTCATGTTTTCTCCTGAAAGCAAAATAAGGATAACAGAAATAGAGTTATCAGTGGCATCTTTGGCTACTAGTGTAACATTTAGAGAGATAATAAGGTGTAAAACTTTATAGATCTGACGTCATCCTGACCATTTTAGGTAGAGCGACTTCAAGGCTCAGAGGCCGAGAACGTGTGGCTACTGGGTTTCAGAACTCTGGTCTTCTAACTCCAGTTTCCACACTTCTGTCACCAGCTACTCTTTGAACATGAACCTGATGTCCTTTGAGGTAATGAGTGTCTTCTAGGCATGGAATATTGTCTTTGTTACTTTCTTTGTTGCTGCGACAAAATACCGAAAACATGCGACTTAAGAAAGGAGAGGTTTATTTTGGCTCACAGTTTGGTTTCAGTTCTTAGTTGTCCAACTTTGTTTTTATTTATTTATTTTACTTAAATTCTTTTATTGGTACATTGTAGGTATACAGCACATTTACATTCATCAGTGGGAATTTGTACCTTTACATGATGCATCTTGGTTCTTATTTTTTCCCCATTCCTGGCCCTCCCTTCACCCCCTCCACCCTTCTCTATTTACAAAGACTTTGTTTCCAGTTTTTCCATTTCTCAGCATTTTTGCTTTCCCTTCTTTCCTTTCCCCTGCCCCTACCCCTACCCCTACCCCTCTGGACCTTTTCTTCCTATTTTGCATTATCGATTATTCATTCTAATCATTGGTACATTTTAGGTATACAATATAATGACATTCATCATTGAAAATTTGCACCTTTACATAGACTCTCTTGGTTCTTATTTTTCACCCTTGCCCAGTCCTCCCTTCAACCCCCCCCATTCTTCCCTATTTACAAAGATTTTGTTCCTATTTTTCCATTTTCTCATATTAATCCCATTCCCTTCTTTCCTTTCCCCTACACCTCCCACTTCCTTCCCCCTTGCCCTTTTTCTTCCTATTTCACATTACTTATTATACATTTTAGTCCTTATTTACACTTTCAGTTACTCACACCAGAGAAACTATTTGGTATTTATATATGTGTGTCCTATTTATTTCACTTAAGAGCATCGCCTCAATGTGTATCCATTTAGCTATAAATGTCTCTAATTTCTCATTTTTTATGGCTGAGTAGTACTCTATTTTATAAAAAACCCACATTTTCTTTATCCAGTCTCCAGTTGATGGGCATTTGGGCTGTTTTCAAGTTTTTGCTATTACAAATTGTGCTGCTATGACCATGGGTGCATATATATCACCGTGGTATGATTCTTTTAATTCTTGGGGAAGATATCCAGCAGGGGAATAGCTGGGTCAAATGGGACTTCCAGTCCTAGTTCTTTGAGGTATCTCCATACTGATTTCCACACTGGTTGCACCAGTCTACACTCCCACCAGCAGTGGAGCAGGGTTCCTCTTTCCCCACAGCCCCGCCAGCATTTGTGATTGGTTGATTTCATGATAGCAGCCATTCTTTCTGGAGTGAGGTGGAATCTCAGCATTGTTTTCATTTGCATCTCTCGAATGACCAGTGATGTTGAACATTTTTTCATGTATTTATTTGCTTTTTCTACTTCTTTGTCTGAGAAATATCTGTTCATTTCAGATGCCCATTTTTGGATTGGGTCTTTAAATTTGGGAGGTCTGATCTTTTTAAGTTCTTTATAGATTTGAGATAATAGACCTTTGTCTGAGGAAAAGCAGGTGAAGATTTTTTCCCACAGTGTAGGTTGTCTCTTCACACTGTTGGTGGTTTCACTTGCCATGCAGAAGCTTTTTAATAAGAAGAGATCCCACTTGTTGATTGTTTGTACTAGTTCATGGACAACTGAGGTTTTGTTCATAAAACCATTTCCTACACCAATGTCTTAAGAGTTCTACCTAACCTCTGTTCCAACTGGTTCAGAGTTTCTATTTTAATATTTAGATGTTTAATCCATTTTGATTTTAGTTTAGTGCATGGCGAGAGATATAGGTCTAGTTTTAATCTTTGGCAAGTTAAAACCCAATTTTTCCAGCACCATTTATTAAAGAGGCTACCTTTCCTCCACTGAGGGTGTTTGGCTCCTTTATCAAGGATGAGATGGCTGAGTGTGTCTGGCGTTGTTTCTGCATCTTCTAATCTGTTCCACTGGTCCTCAGGTCTGTTTCTTTGCCAGTACCATGCTGTTTTTATCACAGTAGCTTTGTAGTAGAGTTGGAGGTTGGGGATTGTAATACCCCCTGCCATGTCTCTGTTACCTAGAATTGCTTTTGGTATTCTGGGTCTGTTTTTGTTCCAAATGAATTTTTGCATTGTTTTCTCAAGGTCCATGAAGTATGCTGCTGGGATCTTGGAATTGCACTGAATCTATATGGGAGTTTTGAAAGTATGGCCATTTTCACTATATTGATCCTTCCTACCCAGGAGCAGGGGATGTCTGTGGGATGTCTGTCCATTTTCTGATATCATCTTCAATCTCTTTTCAGAGCGCTATAGTTTTCAGAGAAGAAGTCTTTGATTTCTTTCATTAGGGTGATTCCTAGGTATTTCAGTTTTTTGGATGCTATTGTGAAAGGAATTATTTGCCCTGTTTCTCTCTAAGTGAGTCTGTTGCATGTGTAGAGGAAAACTATTTATTTTTGTGTGTTGACATTGTAACCAGCTACTTGACTCAATTTGGTTATTAAGTCTAGAAGACCTTTGGTGGAGTTCTTGGGGTCTTCTATATAGAGTATCATGTCATCTGCAAATAATGACAATTTGACTGCTTCATTTCCTATCTTTATTCCTTTTATTTCTTTCTCTTGTCTAATTGCCATGGCTAATGTTTACAAAGCTATATTGAACAAGAGTAGTGATAGTGCACATCCTTGTCTTGTTCCTGATTTTAGTGTGAAGGATTTCAGTTTTGACTATTTAGCATGATGCTGGCTGTTGTTTTTTCATAGATGGCTTTTATCAGTTTGAAGTAGAGACCATCTGTTCCAATTTTTTGTAGGGTTTTTATCATAAATGCATGTTGGATTTTGTCAAATGCTTTTTCTGCATCTATGGAGATGATCATATGGTTTTTGTCCTTGGCTCTATTGATATAGTGTATTACATTGATTGATTTTCATATATTGAACCATCCCTGCATCTCTATGATGAATCCCACTTGATCAGGGTGTATGATCTTCTTGATGATCTTCTGCATTCTCTTTGCCAGTATCTTATTAAGGATTTTTACATCCATGTTCATTAGTGTGATTGGCCTATAGTTCTCTTTTTCAGTTGGGTCTTTCTCTGCTTTGGGGATCAAGGTGATGCTTGCTTCCAGGAATGAATTTGGGAGTATTGCTTCCCTTTCAATTTCATTGAAGAGTTTAAACAGTAGTGGCAGCAGTTCCAGTCTAAATGTCTTGAAGAATTCATCAGTGAAGCCATCAGGACCTGGGCTTTACTTAGTTGATAAGTTTTTTATTACTTTTTAAATTTCATTGGTTGATATTAGGTTGTTTAGAATTTTTAGGTCTTCTTCATTCAAATTTGGTAAGTCATATGTATCTAGGAATCTGTCCATTTCTTCTGTGTTGTCCATGTTAATGGCATATAGGTTCTGGAAGTAGGTATTGATGATCCTCTGGATTTCTGCCTGGTCTGTTGTAATTTCACCCTTTTCATTCCTAATTGCTTGGATTTGGGCCTTTTCTTTCCTTTTTCTGATAAGATTGGCTAAGGGTTTGTCAATTTTGTTGATTCTTTCGAAGAACCAGCTCTTGGCTTCATTGATTTTTTTGTGTCATTCTCTTAGTCTCCATTGCATTGATTTTTCCTCTGATCTTCATAATTTCCTCCCTTGTATGAGCTTTGGGTTTGTCCTGCTCTTCTTTTTCTGGAAGCTTGAGGTTCAGCATCAGATTGTTTAATTGGGTTTGTTCTGTTTTCCTAATATGCATATTCACTGCTACGAATTTCCCTCATAAGACTGCTTTCATTGTGTCCCATAGATTCCAATATGTTGTATTGTCATTGTCATTTAATTGAAGGAACTGTCTGATTTCTTCTTTAATTTCTTCTGTGACCCATTGGTTATTCAGAAGTGTATTGTTCAATTTCCACATGTTTATGAAATTTTTTGAGTTTCTTTTGCTATGGATCTCCAATTTCATCACACTATGGTCTGATAATATACAGGGGATAACTTCAGTTCCTTTGCACTTACTTAGACATGTTCTATGCCCAAGTATGTGGTCTATTTTTGAGAATGACCCATGTGCAGCTGAGAAGAATGTGTATTCTGATTTTGTGGGGTGGAAGACTCTGTAAACATCTGTTAAGTTCATTTGTTCAAGAGTTCGATTGAGTTCTAGTATTTCATTACTTATTTTTAGTCTAGTTGATCTATCTATTTGTGACAATGGGGTATTGAGGTCCCCTACTACTATTGTATTAGTACATATATGACTTTTCACGTCTGTTAGTATTTGTTTTATATAGTTGGGAACACTAGTGTTTGGTGCATAGATATTTATGATTGTCATCTCTTCCTCTTGGATTCTTCCCTTTACAAGGATGTAGTGTTCTTTGTCTCTCTTAATCAGTGTTGGTTTGAAATCCACTTGGTCTACAAAGAGGATAGCTACTCCTGATTTTTTTCAGGTTCCTGTTGCATGGAGTATTGTTTTCCACCCTTTAACTTTCAGTCTATGAGTTTCCTTTTGAATTAAGTGTGTTTCTTGTATGCAGCATATTGTTGGAATTTGCTTCTTCACCCATTCTGCCAGTCTATTTCTTTTGATTGGTGAATTGAGACCATTAACATTGATGGTTATAACTGAAACATATTGACTTATCATTGTCATGACTTTTTCTTTTTGTTGGGTTCTCCCCCTTTACATTTAATTTCTTGTTGCCCCTGATGGGTCAAGTCTGCTTTGCCTCCTGGGGTTGTCATCCTCATAGTCTTTTCCTAGGATATTGTCTAAAATTTTTTGGAGTGCTGGTTTGGTATTCATGAAGTTCCTAAGGTGCTCTTTGTCATGAAAGTATCTTATTTCACCATCAATTTTGAAAGATAGTTTTGCAGGGTACATCAATCTGGGTTGGAATGTGTTTTCCTTTAGGGCTTGGAATATGTCACTCCAAGCTCTTTTTGCCTTGAGGGTTTGTGTTGAGAAGTCTGCTGTAATTCTGATGGGCTTTCCTTTGTTTGTGATTTGTTTCTTTTCTCTAACTGCTTATAGAACTTTGTTCTTCTGTTGAGTTTCTGACATCTTAACAATTATAGGCCTATGTGTAGATTTTTTTTGATCAAGGCTATTTGGAGTCCTATATGCCTCACTTATCTGTATGTCAAGTTCTTTTCCTCTGCTTGGGAAGTTTTCTGCTATTACTTCTGTGAACAGTTTTTTATGTCATCTGCACTCTCTCCTGTTTCTTCTTTGACTCCAGTCAATCTTATGTTATTCTTCTTTGCATCGTCTAGCAGCTATTGGATTGATTTCTCGTGGTCCCTTACCATTTTGAAGCAATTTTTCTTTTCCTGGTCACTAATTGCAATCTTATCTTCTATATCTGAAATTCTGTCCTCACATTGGCTCATTCTGCTGTGTAGACTTTCAGTGGAGTTTTTGATCTCCTGGAAATCTATTTGCATCTGTTTTATGGATTCCATTTGTTTCCTGTGTTGGGATTCCATCATGTTCCTCAGCTCCTCTCTAGATTTATTCATCATGTCTTCCACTATGAGCACAATCTCTGCTCTTATCTGAGAAATTATTTCTGATTTCATTTTTTCCAGATCCTCTTTTGTTGCCAATTCAGGAGGTTCAGGTGGTTGAGTATCAGAGTGTTCCATCTCATTTCCCTTTGGGGTTGCTGTAGGTGATCTAGAAGTCTGGTTTTGAGACTTATTTATGTGTCTTCTCATTTTGACCCGGGTGGGAGGGGGTGCTGTTGGCGCCTGTGTAGCTCACCTCCTCTGAGCTGGAAGTGGTGGGACAGCAGCTCAGAAGCCCCTTTCTCTGGGATGGGAACAGTGGGACAGTCGGTGGCCTGGAAGCCCCTTCCTCTAAGCTGGGAGTGGTGGGCATAGTTGTCCAACTCTAAGGAAAAATACAGTGTGGCAGAATGGAGGACAGCTGCCCATGGCATGGTGAACAGGAAGCAGAGAGTGTCAAGTGAGGCACTGTGAAGGAGATATAACCTTCAGGATTACACCTTCAGTGACCTCTGACCAGATCCTAACTCCTAAGAGCAAATCAACTATAAACTCATCAGTGCATTAGTCTGCTGATAAGTATCACACCCCCATGATCCAAGCACCTCCCCAAAGCCCATTTTTGAGCACATGAGGCTTTGTGGGACATCTAGAAATAAGGCATAACAAACATGATTAAGCAGAGCCTCCCCTGAATATGCTTTATTCAGGGATATTGTAGAATCTATTTTGGAATTGAATAGGTTATTGGGCCAAATTCTTTGGTAAGAGCACACTTTAAGATGATATTTCCTAAGCAAATTATTATATGGATCCTGTTCTATAGGCCCCTAGCAGATACTTTATAAAAATAAGACAATTTTCTTAAATAAGTTTGAGCATCAGGAGTGCTGGGTTAAATCAAGTTTCCCAAGTCCTTTTCTTTAGGACATCTGAAGTCTTTAATATCTTTATTTGTATTAGAACTTCCTAAATATATGTGACAAAGAAAACCTTTTCTTGTAGTACTCACTAATATTTCATAGAACACAATTTGTGAAATACTATGCTACCATCTCCTTCATTTCTAAGAGGCTAAGGCTGAGAAATCAATTCAGATTGCTTTAATAAGAGCCTTTGTTCCCAAAGAATGGGGCTAAAAGTATGAAACCAAACTAACTCTGCAAAAAGGAACTGTGGTATGTGGATGGTCTGCTTTTTTCCTTTGCAATATTCTAGTGGGAAAGAACATGAATTTGAATAACAACTAAAATTTGCACACAAGATAATAATCAATGCAAAGCAAAATGTATGCTGCCTCTTTTGTCTCTCCCTCCTTGGGAATCTATGAGAGGAACCAGGGAAATGTCCACGTGGTACACAAAACAGGGAAAGTGTGGAGTGGGAGGTACTACAGGATGTGATATTTAGGGCAGATGGCCTGTCTGAGTTGATGACATATTCTACCTAGGACAGCACAGATTGCAGTGAGCCAGTCCTGATAATTTAACAGGACTCTTGGAGATGTGAGTTTGAGAGTCACTTTCAAGTGGCAGAATGATTAGGCAGGTGAAATGGTTCAGTTAGGTCCTGTGATGGTTAATTTCATGCGTCAACTTGATTCAGCCACCAGGTGCCCACATTTATGGCAAACATGATTGTTGGCATGTCTGTGAAGATATTGCTGTAGAGATTAACATTCATATGGGTAGGCTGAGCAAGGCAGAGTATCGTCTTTTATGTGGGTGAGCCTTATCCAGTCAAAACTGTCTCAGAACAAGAACTTCCACATGATTACTTGAGCTGGGACATTTGTCTTCTCCTGCCTTCAGACTTGAATTATGTATTTTGGGGGGTTTCCAATTGGCTAACTATAGATCTTGGGATATCTTGGGATTTCTCAGCCTCCATAATTTCACAAGCAAATTTCTTGTATTTTCTCTCTCTCCTTGCTTCTCCCTCCCTCTCCCTCTCCTCTCCTCTCGCTTCTCATTTCCTCTTCTCCCCTCTCTCACTTTTATCTATTATTTGTCAATCATTTAGCTATCTAATCATTCTATTAGTTTTGTTTCTCTGGAGAATCTTGGCTAATGCAGGCCCTCTTTGCACACAAGGAATAGAGATTCATTTCAGTTATTGCACATCATTAGATGATTTATATGATAATGTATATGTACAGAAGACTGGAAATGCTGAACAATCTGGTCTTGACAGAGCAAGGCTGTAGATAAGATGTTAACGAACTCTTAACCTACCCAACTACTCTGGATGTGTGTTCAAATTCCCACTTAGAGACTTATGTATTTACATTTTTTATTCTGAATATATTTTTCTGTTCATAGGCCTTGATTGCTCTTAGGGTCTGCTTAGTTATACCTTTTTTTCTTATATAATGAGGCTCTACCCCATTGTATCTCTTCAGTTTAGCCTTTAGTTCTGTCTTATTCTTCAGGATATACAGTAATTCCCTAACTTGCAAATATTTGAGTTGCAAACTTTCACAGATATAAATGGACATTGCATTACGAACATTTGTAAATGTGAACAAATCATGTAAGCAGCTCATGGGCGTGCCAGACAGTGTCACAGTTGTGCTGCCAAGTGCTTACTGGATGGTGTGAGTGTACAGTAGTGCAGAGCTCAATCAGAGCCTAGGATGTCTGGAAGTAAGAGGAAAAGCAGTACTGATATGGAGGGAACTTCTCAGAAACGCAAAGCGATAATCATGGAAACAAAAGTGAGAATAGTTTATTTACAGTTGTATTGTACTGTACCACCACTTTAAGGTAACTGCAAAAGTGAAAATAGTTTATTTACAGTATTGTTGTGAGTGTTTTTTAATGGTTTACATTGTATATTTGTGTCAAAGGTGTATAAAATTCTCTTTTTTGGACTTAAGAACAAATCTGACTTACAAATATTCCTAAGTCAGAGACTTATTGTAGCAGTTCATTGGTCTCAAGGAGAAACATATTGGTCCATGCTCCATATTTTCATGCCAGGCCATACAAAAATATCACTCATCTTCCTATGGATTGGGTTTCTATGGTTAGATCTTAAAGATTTATCTTGGATCAATCAACTAGGACTAGGAAACGGACACTGAGCTTTTTCTTCAGTAGGGGTTATATGCAGGCAGCTTCTCTTAGAAGAACTCTGGTTTGGCCTGAACTATAATTGCATCGTAGCTGTGATGAGGTTTGCACACACAGGCAGGGAGAGGGAAATGCAGGTGTTGAATGGTAGCTAGTGGTAGCATGTTCCGTTTTACACAATAAGGTGTTAAGACATGTGCCTGGTTCTGGTTCTTCATTCCATTTTTTATCCTGAATGATCAGAAAACAACTTAGCAGGGGTCAGACAGGTTAAATTATAGAAACAACCCATCCTATCCTAAATATCAAAGAAGCAACATATTTAATAAATTAATAAATGTCTATGCATGTTTATTATTTATGTTTGCATATTTAAAATGCTTACTTTTCTTTTACTACTATGCTCAATTTGCAACACCCCAAAAATTCATGCCAGACTTTTCTCCCTTTGAGAAATATACCCAATCTGCTGTTGCTTACTGGCCCCTCTTCTGCTGCAGCCCACCAGTGCCTACATACTCTAGTAGAGCCCTTTGGGGAAAGGGGGCACAGACTCCCCATCCCATGTTTCAGCCCACTCACCCAGCTTCCTCAGTCACACACACAGTGGGCAGTGACTGGGTGCCTCAGGGGCTCTCCTGGAACTTCAAGACTAACTGGCGAGTTCCACTGTGAGCTGACAACTTTCATGACACCATTGCTCTAAGGATCTCCTCCCTGATTTACTACCATTTTTTAGCTCAGTCAACTGGAAGTCTTGTTTAAATGAATATTCTATTAACTTCCACATCAATAATGCTCGCTTTTTCATGAGGAAGGTATGGTACTGGCAGCAATAAGTGGATAAAGCACTCTGCCTTGGCATCTTCCACAGAAGGAGGCTTCTCTTCATGCCTCTTAGCCAATACACCAGGCTATAGGTTTTCAGCAGCTCACCTACCCGTTACCACTGTAAGGGAGAAAATGTATATAACACAGGAGTCTTTGTCTATGACAGATGTTGTTCAAGAGTCCATCTTCTATTTGTAGAGGCAGTTCTAATAATTACACTTATTAATGTTTTCTGTGTGTCTGAAACAATTCCTCAATTATCTAATTGTAATGATAGCTAACATTTATCTGCTATGTTCTATATGTAAGATATTGTATTAAGCTTCATATACATTTTTTAACCTTAACTTTTAATAGTGAGACAAGGTAATTGGTGTTTTTCCTCTTCTATAAATTAAATCAAATTCAAGAAGGTTAAATGAGTTGACAGAGGACTTGGAGTAAATATAGAACTAGAATTCACATTCAGCTCTTCACAACTCCATGTTCAGCATTCTTTCCATTGTATATTATGCTTACAACTTCATAGAATGGGGACTTTCTTAGGCCCACATAGAAAATGGGAGTTTGTAGTGGATACTGGAGAAACACCAGGGGTGTTGCTTTGTCTTGCCACTTCCGTCTTATTTTTGTCTGTCTAATAATCTCTGGGGTTGCGAGTCCCAAAGCAGAGAGTTGCTCCTTTGGTTGGTCAATATCTGCCACCTGTACTAAGTAATGGCCTTAGCGACAGACCCCCTCATGCATTATTGCCTGGCTGCGGGAGGCTAGTGTCTAGTTCAGTGAGTCAACAGCTCAACACAGGATCTGGTTTCACACCTTGTCTTTGAGCCCGGGCCTGTGAGTTGGTCAGCTCTAGCTAGAGGGAGTATTGGCCATAAGACAACTGGGTCTGGTCAGGGCAGCTACATTATCTCATAGGAATGACCAATGAAGAAAAGTATCAGCACAGTTTCAGTTGTTCTCAAAAGAATCTGAGCTGTTACAACAGATAAATTACTATCCCCACCGGAAAACAGGTATATGTCACATGCCAGGTAGAAACACAAATGATACAGCTCTCTTCAGAGCTGCCTTAGATTTATATTTGGGCTAAATTACCATGAAGTCTCCTGTGAATCACAGAAGACAGATGGTTTAGAAATACTATCTCCCATCATTACTTTTTAAGATTAGGCTCCAAGCCAATATTCATCACAATCAAACAAAATCTCAGTCAGATTTTGTACAAACAGCAGACAAACCATGTAGAAGAGTTAGTGATCAAATTAAAAGGCCAATTGCAGCTGGCCTCACATTGGCCTCCTGGACAGATAGCAGAGCTCTCACTTGCAGTGCATGCTTGGAGCCAAAGAGGTGGAGATTTTCAGGTGGCTGCAGCAGCAGGAGGGAGCCCAAGCCTGGGGGTTTGAGTTCCAGGTAGTTTATTCATGGGCTGCCTTGATCTCTTCCTACTCAGTTTCCAGAAATATTTAGGACAATGATAGCAAACCTATGGCACACGTGTTCTTGTTTTTATTTTAAGACAAAAGATGTTGATGAATGAGCTTTTTTTCTAAACTAAAACTTCAGTATTCAGGTTTAATTTCAGTGTTGGCATTTTGCAAAAAATAAGTGGGTTTGGATTGCAGTTTGGGTGCTCATGTCAAAAACATTGACTATCACTGCCCCATGAAACTATAAACCCTCAACAGGGAAAATAATGGATTTGCAATTGATCTAGGCGAGAAACATTTCTGAAATGTGTGCTGAGGGACACAGGACAACTTTTAAACCTTGATTCTTTCCTCCTGGATTCAATAAAAGACAAAAATGAATCCCTAATATCCGCCCCCCCCCGTCCTCTGTCCCTGTATGTCCTCCTCCTTGTTCCCTGTGTGTCTTCTCCCGTGTGATGTCTCAATATGCCCCACCCCACCCATACTGCTCAGACCTTGCTGGTACCCACTCATGTTTTCTTCTACCCCCAAAACACCTTCCTGAAATCACAAAATCAACTACTCATTAATTCCAAATGGCGTAATGAAAAGTAACTATACACGTCAGGGAAAAGGGTAAGAAAGAAAATAACTCAGTCTCTGTCTGTTTTGTGTTGCAATAACAGAGTACTTGAAACTGGGCAGTGTGTAATGGAGAGACTTGCGACTCTGGAGGTGGAGAAGCCTAATGCCCCATCTCCAGCTCTGGGCAGAGGCTTTTGTGCTGTGTTGTCACATGCCAGAAAGTGGAAGAGCAAGAGTGAGCCAGAGCAAGCCCGTTTCTGTGAGCTTTTCCCACAAGGGCACTGATCTATTCACAAGAACGAAAGCTCTCAATCCTACACCCTCACCTTAGGCCTCATGGTTCAACATTGTCACATGAATTCTGGAAGACACATTCAAATTGTAACCCTTAGGCAAAATTTAACTTTTTTTTGTTTTTGTACTTTTCCTGTACAACTGTTTTCCTCTCAAGGACACACAGAACTTTTAACATCTTTTGGCTCTTCTGGACCTTGAGAGTAACTTTCTTATCTTTAATTGCCTTTAGTATGCTTCTAAATATTAAAGTAGTATCAGTGGGGTTTTTTTCCTTTTCAGTGATCAGGCCATGGTTCCTTTTTAATATGTGCAACTTGCAGTCAGCTTGAATAGGAAGAAATTCCAGATGTCCACAAATGCCATCTGCATCCCCTATGAGGATCTTTTCCTAATTGGGTGACTTGAATTCCCTCTGATTCCTCTTTTATCTCATTTGGCAAGAGGCGAGTGGCTCTCAGCCCTGGCAGCACATTAGCATCCCCTGGAGTGTTAAAACACTGACATCCAGTTCCTTCCCAAGATTTGTGCTTGATTGTAAGAGTGTGGCTAAGGGATCAATATTCTTAAAATGCATCCTGTTGGGTTTTAATACAACCTGAGTGATCTTTGACATGGCTCACACCCCTATAGGTCTGTCGGTAACAATACCCTGGATACTTTGTCCTCAGCAGATGTTAGATGTTCTAGCCTTTTTTGTTTTCATTCATAAGGCTGCTGTCATCTCACTGGCCTTGCCTCTCTGTCAAAGAATCACTTGTAATTTTGGGGAGGTAGAGAAGGATGCAGTGAAGTTAGCCCAGCAACCAAAGTCTCTGGGAAGGTACTCTAGTATTATTGTCAGAAAGGCAATCTGAGTGTTGACTTAAAGAAACATAGCAACAATTACGTGACACTGTTAATATCAAGCAAAACAGCTACCATAATTTTCTTTCTTTTCTTTTCTATTTTTGAAGCAGAGTCTTACTACATAGTTCAGGCTTTCTTTGAAACTCACTATGTAGCCCAGGTTGGCCTCAAACTCACAATGATCCTCTTGCCATAGCCTCCCAAGTCCTGAGATTACAGGGATGTGCCACTACACCTGGCTCACTTTCACCTTTTTTAAAAAATACATTATTTCTCATCAGAACCTTACAAATGCATTGCAATATGTAGATTCAGGATAGATTCTGAAAAGTTTCACAGCTCTAAAACTATAGATGGTGTTTTTCTAGATCTCTGTTGTATCACCAAGGGATTTCCAGTCCAAGACCTACTCATTTGCCTCCTGTTTCACCAAGTAGGCATCTCTTGCAAAGCATAAGGGATGGGTTTGTCTGAGGTAAAGGAACAGCAGCATCATTAACCATGCTGTTACTTGCTGCCAGCTTTCTCTCAACACAATGGTAGATCTGCATGAGGGGTAACATCACAGATTTGACTGGCCTCAAATTTGTCTCTCCTCAAAGAGATGCTTTATGTGTCTGAAGTGAGAACTAAGTCTGTGGAAAGAGACGCATGGACCTGGATTTGGGACTCAGAAAAATAGTGGGTGAAGCTTTTCTTCTATGCACTTGAACTCTCTACTTATCGTAAAATATCCAGTAGCAACTTTACTTTGATTTTTTGTTTTGTCGAAACAGTGACAATTAAAGAGGGAACATTACTGCAATTAAATAACTGAATAAAACAGTGAACAGATGCATGCTGGCTGCTGTGGACAGCCTTTCTCATTTATAATGGTGATCACGGCAACTCCATCTGGACCTTTTTTGTATTATTTCATCCAAATTGGTTTTTCTTTTTGAGATGTCTCTTCAAGAATTTCCATACCATTAAGGCTACTGCTTCCAACACAACAGGAGTGGAATAAAAAACAGTGTTCCCAGCATGACTGATGAAGACCTCTTCTTAGACATCACATGCCTGTCAGAATGGATCACAGGGCCTTGCTTCTGCCTTTTCTCTGTTGTTAGGTCATAGCCTGACTAACATACTGCCCTGGTGTTGGGGTACCCTTTTGTATGTAATATTCAGTAAGATTCCTAATCAAAGCCTCAACTTCCCATATGCCTGATTGCCCCAAAGCAGAACTGGGACAGATGTTTCTGTAGTGACCTCACTGGCATGTTTTCTCTCACCATGAGTACTGTTCTCATGTTGAGCATGTACCACTGGCTATGATAACTTGCTTTTGTTTCAGAGAAGATGATCTAATATCTAATCATTTGGCCTGAAACTCTTATGTACTGTGAAAGGCAGAATGTATCAGGCCTCTAATTAGGTAGAATGCCTAATTATTGGTCTGATGTGTTTTGGCTTGGTTTGTTTACCTTTCCTTTTTTTTTGGTTTCTTGTTTTTCTAAGTATGGTAAAAAAAAATCAGAAGGATTTTTTTCCTCTTTTCCCTAAGATGCATGATATCCATTAGATGTTTTCTTTTTCTGTGACAAGGTTTGCTGTTTGAGAGACCATATTCTTTTTCTCTGGGAATTTCTATTGCCCAGTTGACTATATTTGACAACCAGTAGCCATTCATGTGTTATATTTGTTCAAAGAAGAGCTATGGACTGCACCTGATTCTTTTTTGCCCTTTATCAGCACCTTTGCGGTACGTGAAGCCTACATTCATCTTGGGGAGAAAGCGCGTGTGCGTCACACATCTTGTCCTTTGATCCCGGCCCCCGCACGTTCCTCTCCCCCGTCCGTAGGCCTCTCCCCAGTTTCGTCACTATTGTCATTGGCTGTCTCAGTGCACGTTGGCAGTTCGCAATGTTTGCACTCGTTGCGCGTAGGTGGTGTATGCGCGTGACTCGTCTTCACTACGATTTTGTCGCCTCTGCCCTTTCCTCACCCTCAGTCTCTTGGGCCTGCCCATTTTCCATGATTTCTGTTGCCAGTGTTTTCGCTTGCTTTTCATTTGTGCTTTGCATCACCCAAATGAGAAAAACCGTATGGTATTTAAGCTTGTGTATATGATTCATTTCACTTAGCATGATGTTTTCCAGGTATCCATTTTCCTACCAATGTCTCGAATTTATCCTTTATTTCCGGGTGGTCTAAATTTGGGTTCTTTATTCTAGATATTAGTCCTCTGTAGAATCACTAGTAAAAACTTCTTCCATTCTGTAGGTTGTCTTTTCACTTGGTTGATTATTCCCTTTGCTGTGCAGAAGGTTTTTAATTTGGTATCATTTCATTTGTTGATTTTTGCTGTTATTCCCTATGCAATTGGAATTTTGTTCAGAAAGTCTGTGTCTACACTTATAAATTCAAAAGTTTTTCCCATTTTATCTTCCAGCAGAGTAAAAGTTTCTGTTTTAATGTTCAGATCTTTGATCTATTTTGATTTTAGTTCAGGACATGATGAGAAGCACAGATCTAGTTTCAATCTTCTGTAAGGAAGCTAGTTTGCCCAACACTGCTTGCTCCAATGTATGTTTCCTCTAATGCATGTTTTTGGCTCCTTTATCAAAGATTGCATAGCTGAATGTGTCTGGGGTGGTTTTTGCATTCTCCATCCTGTTCCATTGGTCTACGTATCTGCTTTTGTGCCAATATCATGCTGTTTGTTATCACTGTAGATTTGTAGTGTAATTTAAAGCCAGGGATGGTGATGCCTCCTGCTTTGCTCTTGTCCAGGATTGCTTATGCTTCTCGGGTTGTCTTCTAGTTTCTCACAAATTTTAGTTATGTTTTCTCTAGTTTTGTGAAGTATGCTGTAGGTATTTTAATGGGATTGCATTAAATATAAATATTAGTTTTAGAAGTATAGCCATTTTGACAGCATTTGTTCTTCTTATTCAGGAATAGGGGACATCTTTCTATTTTCTGATCACTTCTTTGGTTAGGTTAATTCTTAGGTATGTAACTTTTCTTGATGCCATTGTGAATGGTACTATTTTCCTAATTTCTTTTTCAGTGAGTTCATTATTAGTATACACTGTTGTTTTTTATGTTTTGATTTTGTTTCCTGCTATATTGCTGAAATTGGTTATTAATTCTAAGAGTGTTTTTGTGGAAGTTTTTGAGTCTTCTATATAGAGGACCATCTCATCATAGTAATTTGACTTTCCTTTTCATATATGTATCCTTTTTATTTCTTTCTCTTGCCTGATTTTTCTGGCTAATGTTTCAAGTACTATATTGAACAGAAGTAGTGGTAGTGAACATCCTTATGTTGTTCCTAATTTTAGAGGGAAAGCTTTCAATTTTCCTCATTCAATATAATATTGATTATTGGTTTGTCATAAACTGGTTTTATAAAGTTCAGATAAGGTCCTTCTCTATACCTATATTTTTCAGGGATTTTGTGATGAATGGGTGTTGGATTTTGTCAAAAGCTTTCTATATCTACCAATATAATCATGTGGTTTTTGTCCTTGCTTCTGTTTATGTGGTATATTACATTTATTGGTTTGTTTATGTTGAACCATTTATGTTTATGTTGAACCATCCTAGCAACTTATGTGGTCATGATGCATGATCCTTTTGCTGATGTGTTACATTCTATCTGCTAATATCTTATTGAGGATTTTTGCGTCTATGTTTGTTAAGGAGATTTCCTCTTTTCAGTTGGGTCTTTGTCTGGTTTGAGGATCATAGGGATGCTGGCTTCCAGAAATGAGTTCGGTAGCAATCCTTTCATTTTCATTGAAGAGCTTGAGAAATATTGGTAATATAACATCTTTAAAGGTTTTGTAGAATTCAGCAGTGAATCCATCAGGTCCTAGGTTTTCCTTGGTTGGTAGTTCTTTTTTAAATTACTGTCTCAATTTCATAACTTCTTATTGAATTGTTTATAATTTTTACATCTTCTTGGTTTAGTTTTGGTAACTTTATGAGTCTAAGAATCTATTTAAGATTTTCCAATTTTTTGGAATACAATTTTTCATAGTAGCTACTTTCTTTTCAATTTCAACAGTGTTCGTTGTGATTTTGCCTTTTTCACTTCTAATTGTATTGATATGAGTCTTAGTTTTTCCTTCATTCTTTTTGCAAATTTGGCTGTTTATTCTTTCAAAGAATGATCTTTTTGATTCATTGGTTCTTTGTATTATTTTTGTCTCAACTTTAATAATTTCTGCTTGAATCTGTATGCATTTCCTCCTTAAATTAAGTTTGAGTTTTGAATGTTGTTGTTTTTTGAGTATCTTGAGGTTCATCATTAGATTACTTGCACTCTGTTTTTCTAATGTGAGCATGATTGTAATGAAATTTCCTCTTAGGGCTGCTTTCATTGTGTCCTATAGGTTCTGGTGTGTTGTATCAGTGCTGTCATTCCTAGAATTTGTTGATTTCTTCTGTGACCCATTGGGTGTTTGAGAGTGTCATTAAGTGTCCGAGTGTTTATAAATTTTCTGTGATTTCTTTTGTGATTTATTTCTAGTTTCAATATATAATGGTCTGATAGTAAAGATGGGATGGTTTTGATTTTTTATATTTATTTAAGAAGGCTTTGTGGACAAGTGTGTGGTCTATTTTTGAGTAAGTTCTGTGGGCTGCTGAGATGAATGTCTATTCTGTTGTAGTAGGGTAAAATACTCTATAGATACCTTTTAAGTCTATTTATTCACAGGTGTGGTTCAGCCCTGATATTTCTTTATTGATTTTTTTTGTTTAGTTGATTTGTCTCTTTGTGAAAGTAGGGTGTGAGTCCACTTCCTATGATTGTGTTGATGTTTATGCAGTATTTATTTTATGAAAAGAGGTGCTCCAGTATTTGGTGCATATATAATTACAAATGTTATCTCTTCCCGTTGGATTGTTCCCTTAAATAGTATGTAGTTACCTTATTTTCTCTTCTGATCAGTTTTAGCTTGAGATTTTCTTTGAGAGTAAAACTAATACCTCTGCTTCTTTTTCAGGGTCTTGGTGCATGAAATATTGTTTTCTATCCTTTGGCTTTTAGTCTATGAATATCTTTTTGGATTAGATGATTTTTCTGAATGCAACAAATTGTTAGATTCTGTTTTTTGATCCAATCTGACAATATATGTCTTTTAATTGAGGAGTTGAGGCTATTAACCTTAAGAGTTATTACTGAAAGGTGTTAATTTATTTCTAACTTTGCATTCTTTTTCAGTTGATGATGCCCTTTTCTCTTTATATGTATTCACCCTTCTTGATGTATTCATTCCATCTGGATTTTTGGCTGTATTGTCTTCATTGTCTGTATAGGATATTCTTGAGAATTTTTTAGAGTGCTAGTTTGCTGTTCATATATCTCTTAAGTTCTTCTCCTTCTCCTTCTCCTTCTTCTTCTTGGAAGGTCCTTATTTGTCCATCTATTTTGAAAGAAAGTTTTGCCAGATGTGTTAATCTGGGTCAAGAGTTGTTTACTTTTAGGCCTAGAAATATTTCATTCCAGGCTCTCCTGGCTTTTTAAAGTTTGTAATCTTAATGGATTTTCCTTTATATGTAATTTGTTGCTTTTCTCTGAGAGCTTTTAAGATTTTTTTTTACATCTGAGGTTTTTGACTAGAATGTGTCATGGAGGGCTTTTTTTTTTTTTTTTATCATAGTTGGTTGTTGTTCTGTAAGCCTCATTTATCTGTATGTTGAACTCTTTCTTCATACTTGGGAGGTATTCCATTGTGATTTCTGTAAACAAATTTTTTATTCCATGTGTGCTATCTTCTAGTTTTTCTTTAACTCCAATTAGCCTTATGTTGGTCTTTTTAGTGTCATCTAGTAGCTCTTGGTTGAATTTTTCTTGTTCTCATATTGTCTTTAAGGCTTCTCTGATTAATTCATTGTAATTTACCATTTTGTCCTGAATTTCAGAAAAATCTGTCTTCACATTGGTAATTTCTGCAATTTATGAATTCTATACAATTTTTATATCCAGTGTTTCTGTCTGATACTTTTTCTTGGTAAATTTTCATTCATGCCTTGAACTGTTTTGGTTAGCTCTTCCAATCTTTGTTTCTCCCATATCCACATTCATCATTTTGTATGAGAATTCCATGAACTTTTGGGTCATATCCTCTCTCTGAACTAGCCAAGATTTTTACTTCTTTAATCAGTTCATAAACCTCTGCTACCGGGTTGTTTTTCTCCATTGCTTTCCTTGGGAAAATTGACAGACCTTAGGGAACTCTTGTTGCCTTGTTTTCCTATGTTCCTACATATATATACATACATATATATATATATATATATATACATACATACATATGTGTGTGTGTGCACGCATGCTGAGGGTTGAGGTCAAGTAGAGTGAAGAAAGATTATAGTTAACATGAAGACCTATTTAGATTCTTCCAGCTGTATGATCACATCTTTATTTATCTAGAGATATTGTTTACTTCTTCAATTATTTAACTGAAATTACTTGAACCATGTCAGTGGATGATGAGAGAATCACTATTGGTTATAAAAGCATCAGCAGAGCTTATCATATATCAGTCATATGATTTAAACCTTGTATTTACACTTTTACCCTTTATCAACAACACTTATAGCATATACTATTTTGTTTTTAGCAGTCTGTGATGTGGAAGTGTTACAGGAAATAATACCGGAGATGAAATATGAAGTATTTTGTCACCCAACCTGTTAATTGTATGATACGCCCAGTTCTTGTTCTCTAGAAATCGAAGAATGAGTCCTAGGAACAACTGAGGTTAAGAGGAGGAAGATATTTATTCATAGGAAAGCTCCTGAGGGCAGGAGGGGTCCTGAGTGGGCAGCCAGGGAGCCCCACTTTACAGAGGAATTTTATAGGGTGAAACCCAGGTGGGTACAATGTGGGCCACAGCTATGATCATCCAATAAGGTTACAGGTACAGTCACCTAGGTAATGGTGGTCCAATTGGGAAGCAAGTCACATAAGAAGCATGGATGGAAAGAACAAAGATTCTCCTAGGAAGGGGTGGGTCCAGAGATCTCTGGTCACTTACCGGGGTGATTGATATCTATGTAGACTTCATTAGGCCAAGTGTTTGTTCTTTAAGGAAATATATAGCTCTGGTCATCTTGATATAGGGGAATAGATGTAAGTCCCAAACCTGCTAGATATCCAAAATGCTAGTTCATGTTCTCTAAATTTGAAGAATGAATTGTAGGAACAACAGAAGTTAAGAGTAAGAAAAAATTATTGAGAGAAAGAAAGCTTCTGTCTAAGAGAGACAGAGGGGGACCAGAAATTGGGCTGCCTGCCCACCCCACTTTTCAAAGATGTTTTATATAGCAAAGCCATGTGGTGAGGCAGCTACAAAGTGGAACAGCCATAAGACCCAGTGGAAATTTACAAGGTGGGCATGAGATGGGACAAAACCATGACCAACCAATAAGATTACAAGTACAGTCACCCAGGTACTATTGATTAAATGGGGATCAAATGGGAAAGGAAGTCACATACAAGGAATTTCCCACTTAGATTATCAGTCACTGCTATCTCTATGGGAAGCAGTGCCTCTTCTTTTTATAATGCTAACCAATGAATGTGCCTCAATTGTTTCCCACGTTGGCTTCTCACTGTGTTGGCTCCTGGAGGGCTGGTGCCTTGAGGGGGGCCCTGTCTAACTGCCTACAAGATAGCTAATTAACTGACCTTTCTACAATAATCTTGTCTTTATCTTAAGTCCTGTTTTTCAGTTGATGTGTCTCAGGAGCAGCTGTGGTGGGTTTCACCTTTGTCCTGACCCCCTTGAGGACCTAGCCCTACCTGACCACCTACAGTATTTCTACCTAGTTCACATATCTATAATAGAAGAAGGGAAAGAAAGCAATGAAGGGATGGGGGAAATTGAGTGTAAGTAAGTAGGGGGAGAGGTAGAGAGGAAAATAATAATAGATAAAAAACTTAGATCCGGAGTCAGATTCTGTTAGTGGCTTTTTATAGTTGGAGTGTAGAGTTAATATTGACAATTTTAAGATGATATTTTGATATAGGGGAAGAGATGTAACTCCCAAGCTTGCTACATATCTGAAGTGCAAGTTCTCTAAAATTGAAGAATGAATTCTAGGAACAATGGAGGTTAAATGTAGGAAAAATTTATTGAGAGAAAGAAAGCTTCTGTCTAAGAGAGACAGAAGGGGGACCCGAAAATGGGTTGCCCACTCACCCAACTTCTAAAAGGTGTTTTATGAGACAAAGCCATGAGGTAAGGTAGGTTCAAGGTGGGACAAAACTATATTCAACTAGTCAGATTACAAGTACAATCGCTTAGGTAATATTTAATCCAATGAGAAATCACAAGGTGGACAAAATTATGAGCGACCAATAAGATTATGACAAGTATAGTTGCTTAGGTAATGCTGATTAAATGGGGATCCAATGGGGAAACAAGTCATGTAGCACGCATACAAGGAATGTGCAATAATTTTCCGTGGAAAGGGATGGGTCAGGGATCTTTTTTGGAAGATCTCTGTCCCCTACCCATGTGATTGATACCTATTTAGAATATCAATTACTACTATTCATCCTCAGGGGAAGCACATGGGTGTGATAGTTTCTCTTGTTCTACAATTCTGGCTTTCAGTGAATGTGTCTTGATTGTCCTCCATGTTGGCTCAACTGTCCTCCATGATGGCTCCTCATGCACTAGCCCTGTCTAGCTGCCTACAAGATATCTAATTAACTTACCTATCTATAATAATTTGAGGTGCAGAGGTAGGATGCAGGAAAAGTGATAGATTTCCCTCCAATTAGGGTGGCTGCTGTATATAATAGCTACCTTCTTTCCAACATGCCCCTACTCTCACCAAAACAGTAAGCTAATACTTGCCCTCTTCCTAGCAACTAGTGACTTCACAGGCTCCTCTAGCCCCTAGACACCACCCCAGCTCCTACAAGCTCCACCCCTGTTCCTATAAAAGGCACTTGCTGTCCTGGCCACATTGTTTTTCTCTCTCCTTTGTTCAGAGACAGCCCGGCAGATCTGTTCCCCTCATAAAGGCTTGTTGTGGTCTGGTCTGGTCTTGGTTTTTGGCCTTTTATCTGACAAAAAGGAAGGTGTAATTATGGATTAAGGGAAGTTGTGAGGTTGCCTAAGAGGCAAGGGAAGACAAGGGGCTAGATAAGAAAGAGCAAAAGATTAGGATAGGGTTGAGAGTTAGCATGAGCGAAAATGAGAATATCTGAGGGAGAGCAGAAAATAGGGAAAAAGAAACTTGAAAGCATTTAAAAAGTGGGAGAAACAAGCAAAAACCAAGAAAATAGTGTTGCTGCAGATGCTAGAATTGAACAAAAGGAGTAAGGAGATGAGAAGAGAAAAATAAACAACTAAATCAAAGCAAAAAAAGTAACAACAAAAAATCCTGTGGGGACTCAGATCCAGCACTCGAACAAGGGAACACACACACAGTTCCTTCGTGACTGCTACGCTGTAAAGCTTGAGTGTCTGCACAATTCCCATCTTGTCTTAGTTGCAGTCTCATTACAGGTTGCCAAATGAATTCTTTGCAGCCAAGAGCACAGGACAGACTCAGCATCCAGGAAGGGGGGTGTGCAATCAGGATGACCCCAGGCAGTTGGCTAGGGGGTGTGTTCGCTTGTTTATCCTGACTAGTTCTGAGGGGATTCCGGGGCAGCTTCCCTGGCATGCAGTGAGCACTGGAGAAGACACTCCAGGATGTAGATTTCCCCTGTTTGCAGGGGGACAATCCAGGGAGGAGCTGTTATATGCATGAGTCTAGTCTCTCAGGAGTTTGGTCTCCAAGGCACTAGTTTAGTCCCTCAGGGTATTTGCAACACTCTTATAATGACTGCTCCCTTGGGTCTGTCACAGGCTGGGTCTGAGGCTGAAATAAGGAACTTAACACAACCCTTTAAAATAAGTATTCAGGTTCACCGACTCTGGCAGTGAAAAAAGAATTTTCAAGATGTGTCAGTAAAAAGAGGCATAAGAAAGATTTATTAGAGGAAAACATAGGACACCCTTAAGAATGGAGTGCAGGTGTTCAAAGAATTGAGGCACAAGCCAGGGTAGGGCACACATTTAAAGGCTATTACTATTGTAGATAGGTAAGTTAATCAAATATCTAACTACCTAGTTAGATAGGATCAGCCCTGGAGGAGCCAACATGAAGAACAATCAAGGAGCCAACAGGAGGACAATCAAGACACATTCACTGAAGGCCAACATTATAAAAGAAGAGAAAGGATTACACCTACATGCTTCCCCTGGGGATGAACAGCAGTGACTGACATTCTAAACAGGTATCAATCACCTGGGTGGGGACCAAGGTCTTGATGCTTCTTTTCCAGGAAAGATCCCTGACCCCCCTTACTGAAAATCCTTGTAAGCTTGCTACAAAAGTAACCTGATTCACCATTTGACTCACATTTAATCAGTATTACCCAAGGGACTACACTTGTCATAATCTTATTGGTTGATTATAGTTTTGTCCCACTTTGAACCTGTCTCACCTCCTGGCTTTATAAATACCTCCTGGGAAATAGGGTCCAGGAGACCCACGTTCCTGTCCCTCTTCTGCCTCTCTTAGATGGAAGCTTTCTTTCTCTCAATAATGTTTTTCCTACTCTTAACCTCTGCTGTTCCTAGATTTCATTCTTCGATATTAGAGAACATGAACTCGCATTCTGGATATTTAGCAGGTTTGGGAGTTACATCTTTTCCCCTTTATCATTACCAATATAGATGACCTGTGAGGATGTCTGCCAGGTGATAGTGCAAGGCTTCCACAGGGATCCTAAGTGGAGATAACACTGGACTGGCTGTCTCCGCTGCAGCTGCTTTCTGGGCTGGAGGAAGCTGAAGGAGAAAGGCAATTTGTAGGTGAAAGGGAATGAGTAGACCTATTTGCAGCTGAAAGGAACTTGCCCAGGTTTGCTGCTTTGGGGGGGGGGGGGGAGAACTAGGCTTGTGTTCTGAAGCTGCAGTTTTTCTTTAAAAGTACAATCTAAAACTCTCAGTTTCCTGGTTCCCTTTCTACCTATTTTTTTTTCCTCTTAAATTCTTTTATTGCTACATTTTAGGTATTCAATACATTTACATTCATCATTGGGAACTTGTACCTGTACATGATGTATCTTGGTTCTTATTTTTTCTTCATTCCCAGCCATCCCTTCGCTCCCTCCACCTTTCCCTACTTACAAAACTTTGTTTCCGTGTTTTTCCTTTTCTCATATTTTTTCTTTTTCCTTCTTTCCTTTCCCCTACCCCTCCCACTTCCCCACTCCTTTAGACCTTTTCTCCCTATTTCACATGATCAATTATACATTTTGATCCTTATTTATACTTTTAGTTTTTCACACCAGAGAAACTCTTCGGTATTTACATGTGTGTCCTGTTTATTTCACTTAAGAGTATTTCCTCAATGTGCATCCATGTAGCTACAAATATCTCCAGTTTCTCATTAATTATGGCTGAGTAGTGCTCCATTTTATAAAAAAACACCACATCTTCTTTATCCAGTCTCCAGTTAATGGGTTCTTGGGCTGCTTCCAAGCTTTAGCTATTACAAACTGTGCCACTATGAACATGGGTGTGCATATATCGCTGTGGTATTATGCTTTTAATTCTTTGGGGAAGATACCCAGCAGGGGAATAGCGGGGTCAAATGGGACCTCTAGTCCTAGTTTTTTGAGGTATCTCCATACTGATTTCCACAGTGGCTGCACCAGTCTGCACTCCCACCAATGGAGAAGGGTTCCTTTCTCCCCACAACCCCGCCAGCCTTTGTTGTTGGTTGATTTCTTGATAGCAGCCATTCTTTCTGGGGTGAGGTGGAATCTCAGTGTTGTTTTCATCTGAACCTCTTGAATGACCAGTAATGGTGAACATTTTTTCATATGTTTATTTGCTACTTATACTTCTTTGTCTGAGAAATGTCTGTTCATTTCAGATGCCCATTTTTGAATTGGGTCTTTGAATTTGGGGGTCTGACTTTTTAAAGTTCTTTATAGATTCTAAATAGTAGTCCTTTGTCTGAGGAGCAGTTGATACAAATTTTTTCCCACTTTGTAGGTTGTCTCCTAGCTCTGTTGGTCATTTCTCTTGTAGTGCAGAAGCTTTTTAATAAGATGAGATCCCAGTTTTTGATTCTTTTTACTAATTCCCATGCTAGTGAGGTTTTGTTCATAAAGTCCTCTCCTATGCTTATGTCTTCAAGAGTTCTACCTAACTTATTTTCCAGCAAGTTTAGTGTTTGTGTTTTAATATTTACATATTTAATCCACTTCCATTTTAGTTTAGTGCTTGATGACAGATATGGGTCTAGTTTTAATCTTTGGCAGATTGAAATCCAGCTTTTCCAACACCATTTATTAAATAGGCTATCTTTCCTCCAGTGAGGATGGTTGGCTCCTTTGTCAAAGATGAGATGGCTGAGTATGTCTGGAGTTGTTTCCCCATTTTCTAATCTATTCTATTGATCCTCAGGTCTGTTTCTTTGTCAGTACCATGCTGTTTTTATCACAGTGACTTTGTAGTATAGTTTCAAGTTGGGGATTGTGATACCCCCAGCCATGTCTCTTGTCTGAATGGCTTTTGCTATTCTATGTCTCTTCTTGTTCCAAATGAATTTTTGGGTTATTTTCTCTAGTTCTGTGAAATATACTTTTGGGATTTCAATCAGGATTGCATTGAATCTGTATAGCAGTTTTGAAATTTTTACTATATTCGTTCTTCCTTCCAAAGAACATGGGATGTCTTTCCATTTTCTTATATCCTCTTCGATCTTTCTTTCAGAGTGCTGTAGTTTTCAATGTAGAGGTCTTTTGCTTTCTTTGTTAGATTTATTCCTAGATATTTCTCTTTTTTTTTGGTGCTATTGTGAAAGGAATTGTTTCTCTAATTTCTCTCTCAGTGAGTCTGTTATTTGTGTACAAAATGGCTATTGATTTTTGAGTGTTGACCCTGTATCCAGCTACTCTACTGAATCAGTCAATTAAGTCTAGAAGTCTTTTGGCAGAGTTTTTTGGGTCTTTTATGAAGAGTATCATATCATCAGCATATAATAACAGTTTAACTTCTTTTCCTATCTTTATTCCTTTTATTTCTTTCTCTTGTCTAATTGCTGGGGATATTGTTTCCAAAACTATATTGAACAGGAGTGGTGGTAGTGGACATCCTTGTCTTGTTCCTGATTTTAGTGTGAAAGTTTTCAGTTTTTGACCATTTAGTATGATGTTGGCTCTTGGTTTTTCATAGATAGCCTTAATCAGGTTAAGATAAAGACTTTCTATTCCAATATTCTGTAGGGTTTTCATCATGAATGGGTGTTGATTTTGTCTAATGCTTTTTCTGCATCTATTGAGATGATCATATGGTTTTTGTCCTTGACTCTGTTAATATAGTGTATTACATTTATTGTTTTACATATGTTGAACCATCCTTGCATCCCTGTGATAAATCTGACTTGGTCAGGATATATGATCTTCTTGATGACCCTCTGTATTCTGTTTGCCAGTATCTTCTTGAGGATTTTTGCATCTATGTTCATTAGGGAGATTGACTTGTAGTTCTCTTTTTTGGTTGGGTCTTTCCCTGGTCTTGGAATCAAAGTAACACTTGCTTCCAGGAATGAATTTGGGAGTGTTGCTGCCCTTTCAATTTCACTGAAGAGTTTAAAGAGTAGTGGCAATAGTTCTTTCCTAAATGCCTTGTAGAATTCAGCTGTGAAGCCATCAAGGCCTGGGATTTTTTTGTTGTTGTTAAATTTTTGACTATGTTTTCAATTTCATTGATTGTAAATTGGAGTATTCAGGATTTTTATATCTTCTTCGTTCAACTTTGGTAATTCATATGTATTTAGGAATCTGTCCTTTTTTGTGTGTGTTTTCCATTTTATTAGAGTACAGGTTCTCAAAGTATGTATTGATGATCCTCTGGATATCTTCTGGATCTGTTGTGACTTCTTTTTCATTCCTAATTGCATGGATTTGAGACTTTTCTTTCCTTTTTTTGATAAGGTTGGGTAAGGGTTTATCAATTTTATTTATTCTTTCAAAAAACACAACTCTTCAATTCATTGATTTTTTTGTATTGTTCCCTTAGTCTCCATTGCATTGATTTCTGCTCTGATCTTTATAATTTCCTCCCTTGTACAAGCTTTGGATTTTTCTTGCTCTTCTTTTTCTATGAGCTTGAGGTTAAGCATTAAGTTGTTTATTTGAGCTCTCTCTGTTTTCCTAGTATGGGCATTCACTGCTATGAATTTCCCTCGTAGAACTGCTTTCATTGTGTCCCTTAGATTCCTGTATGTTGTATTGGTATTATCATTTAATTATAGAAACTGTCTAATTTCTTCTTTAATTTCCTCTCTGACCCATTGGTTGTTCAGGAGAGAGTTATTCAATTTCCATGTGCTTGCGAAGTTCTTGTAGTTTCTTATGTTATTGATCTCCAATTTTATCGCACTATTGTCTGATAATATACAGGGGATAACTTCAATTCCTTTGCATTTATTTAAGCATGTCCTATGAGCTAGCATGTAGTCTCTTTTGAAGAATGACCCATGTGCAGCCAAAAAAGAATGTATATTCTGATTTTGTGGGTTGGAAAACTCTGTAAATATCTATTAAGTCCATTTTTTCAAAAGTTTGATTCAGTTCTACTATTTCGATGTTGATTTTCTGACTAGATGACCTGTTTATTTGTGACAGAGGAGGTTGAGGTCTCCCACTACAATTGTGTTAGTGCTTATTTGGTTTTTCATGTCCATTAATATTTGTTTTGTATAGTTGGGAGTACCAGTATTTGGTGCATATATATATATATATATACGATTGTCATCTCTTCCTCTTGGATTGTTCCCTTTACAAGGATGTAGTAACCTTCTTTGTCCCTCTTAATTAGTTTTGGTTTGAAATCTACCTTGGCTGCAAATAAAATAGCTACCCCTGCCTTTTTTTATGGGTTTCTGTCACATGGAGAGTTGTTTTCCATTTTTTTACTTCCAGTGTATGAATTTCTTTTTTAATTAAGTGTGTTTCTTATATACAGCATATTGTTGGATTTTGCTTTTTAATCTATTCAGCCAGTCTATTTCTTTTGATTGGTGAGTTGAGGCCATTAACATTGATAATTATACTTGATATGTATTGACTCATGCTTGTCATGATATTGTACTGTTGTTGGCTCTCTTATTTTTTATTTTTCCCCCTCTCCCTTTAATTTCTTTCCTTGCCTGATGGCTTCACTCTGTTGGTCCTCATGGAGTTGTGACCTTCATTGTCTTTTTCTAGGATATTGCTTAGAATTGTTTGGAGTGCTGGTTTGATATTCATGAAGTTTCTCAGGTGTTCTTTGTCATGGAAGTATCTAATTTCTCCATCAATTTTCAAAGATAATTTTGCAAGATACAACAGTCTAGGTTGGAGGATATTTTTTTTTAGGGTTTGAAATACTTCACTCCAGACTCTCCTTTACTTGAGGGTCTGTATTGAAAAGCCCACTGTGCTTCTGATGAGCTTTCCTTTATATGTGATTTCTTTCTTTTCTCTAACTGCTTGTAGGATTTTGATCTTCTGCTGGGTTTCTGGGATCTTGACTATTATATGTCTAGGTGTAGATTTTATTTTATCAAGGCTAGTTGGAGTTCTGTATACCTCACTTATCTGCATGCCAAATTCTTTTCTTCTGTTTGGGAAGTTTTCTGCCATGACTTCTGTGATTTTTTTATGTCATTTGTACTTTCTCCTGCTTTTTTGTGGACTCCTATTAGTCTTCTTTGCATCATCTAGCAGCTGATGGATCAATTTCTCATGGTCCCTTATTTTAAGAGATATTTTAAAAAATCTCTCTTTTCATGGTCACTAACCGCAATCCTGTCTTTTATATCTGATATTCTATCTTCACATTCACTCAATCTGCTGTGAATACTTTCAGGGGCATTTTTAATCTCCTGGATATCTGTTTGAATCTGTTTCATGGATTCCATTTCTTTCCTATGTTGGGAGTTCATGGTTTCCATTTCTTTTCTATGCTGGGTCCTCATGGCTTCCATCATGGTCCTGAGTTCATTTATTTTTTATCTGTTTCTGTTCTAGAGCCTCTAATCATGTTTTCATTCTGCTCACCATCTCTGTAGTTATCTGGGAAATTATTTCTGTTTTGAATTTTTCTAGAGCCTCATTCAACTGTTTTGTTACTTCCTGTGCTATCAGATCAGGGTGTCCAGGTGATTGATTATCAGATTTTCCACCTGTTTTCCCCCAGAATTTGCCATTGGTGAGCTGGAAGTCTGGGTTTGTGCCTTGCTTAAATGTCTTCTCATTTATAATTTTGTTGTTGGTGCAGTTTTTTGGTTTACTTCCTGGGCTGATACTTCAATATTGCTTATTGTGAGTAACTTTATTACTTGTTTTTAGAGCCCTTATGTAGTGATTGCTTCTCAGAGATATCTTCCAGGTATAGCTGGTCTTTTTAGGCTTTGAGTCTCTAATGACTCTTAGGCAATCTTGTTTTCAGTATACCAGAGAGGACAACTGATTAGATCAATCACCTTAGCTCAATTGCTACAATCAGCAACAACAATAGCAAATTGCTAAGTTTTGCTTCTCTAAAATTCTGCTTGCTCTCACACCCTGGGTAAAGAACAGATAAATGTGAGAACAAAGAGAAAAACAGGGCTCAAACTCTGGAAGGTGCCTTCTGCTGGGCTTGATAGTGATAATAAACCTGCCTTTCCCTTCAGTCCTCTGAGTGCCACTCTTTTCCTTGGTCTGCCTGACCTCTGAGTGCCACTTTACTATCTCAGGGCAGAGGTGGTGGTGGTACACACCACTTTTCAATTATCTAGATGTTTAGCTTGATCTACATAGATCATCTTTCCTATTAATATTTTTTTTCAGGGTGCAAGCCCCACCCTTACTGCAGCACACCTTCCTTCTCAGTGAATGTTCTCTGAGCCTCTCCAGCAACCCTCCTGTACTCAGGCTGTGATTCTCAAGGAAATGGCATAGCCTAGTCACCCCCTCCCCAGCTTGGCCAGGTGGGAAACTGCTGCCTGTAGGAAAAATCATTACAGACAAACTTGGTGCCAGCAGGAAAAGGCCTTTATGTTCCAGCACTTGGTTCTAAGAAACATCTGCACCAAAGACCACAGACCACCCTATCTTTGCCCCCAGGCTCTTGGAGGCAAGGAATCTTCTGATAAATGCCTGGCAACCACATAGCAACCACTTCCCTACTTAAGTCTATGCCCCCTACCCCCATGCTGGTTCCACTCAGGGCTAATCCACCTGTTTGGCTCCACTGAATAAATAGCTTCATTTATTCACCCAAGACAGGCAGAGATTTCTCCAGTCTCCACATTTCCATTACACAGGCATATTTGATCTGTGTCTGTGTGTAGTGCCTCAGAGAACCTGACAACAAGGACAGAACATTTCATAATGATATAAGGTATACGATACAAGGTGATATATGGACTTCCAAATAATATAAGGGAAATATTATAACTCCAAACCTGCTTAATGTCTGATATGCTGAATTAGTATTCTCTAAAATTGAAGAATAAATTCTAGGAACAATGGAGGTTAATAGTAGAAAGAGTTTACTGAGAAAGATAGCTTCTGCCTAAGAGACAGAAGGGAAAGTGGGTTACCCCGGACCCTGCTTCTCAAGGGAGTTTTATAGAGCAAAGCCATGAGGTGAGGTAGGTGTAAGGTGAGGTGGGATAAACTATAGTCAACTAATAAGATTACAAGTTTAGTCACTTAGGTAATATTGATCCAGTGGAAAATCACAAGGTGGGTATAAGGTGGGACAAAACTATGGTCAACCAATAAGATTACAAGTATAGTAATTTAGGTAATATTGATTAAATGGAGATAAAATGGGGAGGCAAGTCAGATAGCAAGCATGCATAGAATGCATAAGAACTTTCTGGGAAGGAATGAGTCAGAGACCTTTCTTGGAAGGGATAGGTTAAGGTCTTGGTTCCCCACCCAGGTGATTGATGCCTCTTTAGAAGATCAATCACTGCTGTTCACCCCTAGGGGAAGTATGCAGGTGTAGTCAGTTTTCTTTGCCTTGAAGCCTGGCCTTCAATGAATGTACCTCCAGCCACAGTTGTCCTCTGCAGTGACTTTTTTGTGGGCCTAGCCCTGTCTCACTGCCTATAATATTTCTAACTAACTTAGCTGTCTACAACAATACCAGGCCACCCAGAACTAGTTTGTGTTAGGTCTCAGAATTTGTACTCAAGCCTTTGTACTTCAGACTCTACCCCAGCTCTAGATCTGAGTCCAGGAATTTGCTGGCATTCATGTGGACTGAGGTGTGTGTGTGTATGGTGGCTGGTAGGGTACTCTTCAGACTATCATCCTGGTACACCACTCTAAGGAAAGTAGAATGATCTAGAATACTCAGAAAACAACTTACTCCAGAAAGTAGAGCACAGTTTAGAAACCTGTGCTATATATATTTGATAAAATGCAATATAGCTGGCTCATTCTAAATCTAAGGAATAGATATTCATAAGGAAGTGCCAAATGAATTGAAAGTAGAGATAAAGAGGCAACTGGCTGAAATAAAGGAATTTAAGAAAAGCATAATCCACTATCTTAATACAGTTCTACAACGGAAGAAGAAAAAAGTGAAATGCACAAAAATAACAATAAAGAAGAAAATTATAAAGATAAATTTAAACATTTTCTTTAAAATGAGAAGAAAAGGACAAAGTAAAAAACACAAACAAAAAGACAACATATTAGATCGGAAAGCAAATATCTAACCCTAGAAAAATAGTTGTTCCAAATATTTTCCAATGAATATGAAATAGAGTAATCAAAACACAATTAAAAGGTCTATTAGATATATAATTTTGTAGAGCTGCCCAAGAGATAGATGGATGGAGAGGGTTGGGAGAAAAAGGAGTTTAAAAAAGAATTAAGATGGGTTACATACATGCACCAACTCCCCATGATGAATGTAACCATTTATGTATTGCAAACATGTACTAACAAACATGAAAATTTTAAAAATAAAATGTTATGGAGCTGGAAAAATGTTTATGTTTGCAATTTGAAAAGAGTTATCATAGTCTAGGAAAAATTAAATAACTCTGACTTTGGAGAAGATTCTATATTTCTCTGTGTCTCAATTTTCTAATTAATGAAATAGGGGATATAGTCTTATAATTAGTAAAATAGGGATCATAGGGAAATAGGGCTAATATCTGTCTCACAAGGTTGTTTCTGTTTTCAAATGAGAATGTGTGCACAGCGTTTTGAATGAAAACTGAAGCATAGAAAGCAGTGTGAATGTGTTTAATGAAAGAAATGAAAAAGCATGTGTATTTATGGACACATTTTGTTGAATTGGTAGCTAAAGTGATTCTGGGCTGTTTTGTCCTGCATCCTGTGCCTGGCTTCTTGTCTTTCTCAGCCCCATCTTCCTGCGCTCTCTCTGTTTTTGTTCTCTGGTTTGTACTTCTGCTTCTCTGGCCCAGTTCACTTGCTGCCCACCCACAAATCATGGGTCCACTCTCTATGGGTCCAGTACTCTGTGTACCAGACCCTAGTGGGTTGCAACATTTGCTGGTAGTCCTTCCTAAAGTTTCTCCTTATTACAATCTTCCCAGTGCTTTGTCTTTCTCCATTTTACTTCATAGTGATAACTTCTTCTGTGGTATGTCATTGCACAGGTCACTCCTGCAACCTGATCTCAATTCTAGTTTGACCTCACCTTCTCATGGGAGCCCAGTTTCTACTGATGAAAATCCTGCAGGTAACTCGCATTAGGCTTGCTATCCATAAAAAGGCCATTAGAATCAAGCAAAAAGGGTCTTAAGCTGTATGGTTAAGGGGAGCCACATAATAAATTTTCCATGCAATTATCTCTCTTCTGTGTAGCACCCGCTCCCAAGTCCTGCACACCTCCAGGCATGCTCTGGATTCAAGGCAAGCCTTCAGTGAAATACCTATATGATACAGTGGTACCTTGGTTCATAAACTTGATTTTTTTTCCACAATTCTGGTTGCAAAATAAGTTGAATGAGAACTGAATCCAATTCAATTGTTAGGTTCAATGTTGACCTTATGGAGAAATTTGATTCAATTTTCATCCAGTTCAGTTTGCAACCAGAATTGTAGAGAGAATAGTTTGTGAACTAAAGTATCACTGTATTTCATACATTTGTTTAACCTAACATGATTTATTCATGTTTTGGAAGTTTCAAGTTTAAACCAAAAACTAAATGTTACATAGAAAATTGATTCACATAATATTGCATTGCTTTCAGTTCTTTGTTTAGTTGGCTTTAAAATACAAAAGAAAATCATTAATGATGTGGGCATGATAGAATGAAAGATATGTTGTTGTACTTGGTCACCATTTAATATTCTTAATCTTAGATTGATCTTATTTCAATAGGCAATTTTGCTTTTTTTTTTTTTTTTTACCTATTCAGAAAACACAGGCGTAGCTTTGGGTAAGAAAAGGTTTAGAAGTATTTTGAGAAATACTACAGTATATGTCATGCTTTATCTTTGCAGTCCATCAATGATGTAACTGTAGAGAGCTTCATGCCAGAGCAAGTTTGTAGAAGTGTTTTTAAGACTTACAGAGTTTTGAGTTTGTTTATGTCTGTGTAAAGCACGCTGTGTCCTGCTGTGAGTTAATTCATGTTGTATAGAACAGCAACTCTCAGGCTGTGCTTTGCCATGAGCAACTGCATTGTATAAAAGAGCAGTTTGCTCCATTTTTTTTGGTTTGTTTTTTGTTTGGTACCAGGGATTGAACTCGAGTTCTTGAGCTTGCGCAGCAGGTGGCAAAATCACTGAGCTAAATCCCTGGCCCCAGTTTGCTCCATTTTGAGTGCAAATACTGAGGCAGGATGCCTTAGTAGCTTGTCTGTTCTAAATGATAGCCACCAGATGTTGGACACACCAAGCTTATTGACAAAACCCCCCAGCTGCACAGTACAATTATAAGGCACAAACCAATATTATTATAGATAGCTAAGTTAAGTAAAAATATTATAGGCAGTCAGACAGGACTAGGCCCTCAAGGCAGTCAGTGCAGAAGATGAGAACACTTTACAACTGTGGTTAGACACTCATCTGTCAAAGGCCAGTCCTCAAGATAAAGATGGAATGACCAGGCCTACGTGTCTCCCAAAAGAATAAGAAAAATTATCCCATTTGACCCCGCTATTCCACTGCTGGGGATCTTTCCCAAAGAATTAAAAGAATCATACCACAGTGATATATGTGTGTCCATGTTCATAGCAGCACAGTTTGTAATAGCTAAAACTTGGAAACAACCCAAGTGCCCATCAACTGGAGACTGGATAAAGAAAATGTGGGTTATTTCTAAAATGGAGTACTACTCAGCCATAAAAAATGAGAAATTAGAGACATTTATAGCTAAGTGGATGCACATTGAGGCGATACTCTTAAGTGAAATAAATAGGACACATATGTGTAAATACCAAATAGTTTCTCTAGTGTGAGAAACTGAAAGTGTAAATAAGGACTAAATGTATAATAGGTAATGTGAAATAGGAAGAAAAGGGGCAAAGGGGAAGGAAGTGGGAGGGCTAGGGGAAAGGATAGAAAGGAATGGGATTAATATAAGAAAATGGAAAAATAGGAACAAAATCTTTGTAAATAGGGAGGACTGGAGGGGTTGAAGAGAGGGCTGGGCAAGGGTGAAAAATAAGAACCAAGAGAGACTATGTAAAGGTGCAAATTTCCAATGATGAATGTCATTATATTGTATACCTAAAATGTACCAATGATTAGAATGAGTAATCGATAATACAAAATAGGAAGAAAAGGTCCAAAGGGGTAGGGGCAGTGGGAGGGACAGGGGAAAGGAAAGAAGGGAAAGCAAAAATGCTGAGAAATGGAAAAAATGGAAATAAAGTCTTTGTAAATAGGGAAGGGTGGAGGGCGTGAAGGGAGGGCTAGGAATGGGGAAAAAATAAGAACCAAGATGCATCATGTAAAGGTACAATTCCCAATGAGAAATGTAATTGTGTTGTATACCTACAATGTACCAATAAAAGAATTTAATAAAAAAAAAAAGAATAAGCAAAAATTTTAAAGCTATACTATAATTGGTATCACCTGATCCAATAAAGTCTAGATAGACATTAGTCACCCAGGTGGGTGACCAGGACTTTTATCTATCCCTCCCTAAAAAGGTCCTTGTTCTTTCCATGTACACTTGCTTCATGACCTGCTTCCCCATTGGATCAATATTATCTAAGTGGCTATACTTATAATATTATTTTATCATAGTTTCTTTTTGGGGGGTACCTGGGATTGAACTCTGGACTTGCGAAGCAGCTGGCTGCACCACTGAGCTAAATTCCTGGCCCTTTTGATTGTAGTTTTGACCCATGTTGTACCCACCTTGTGATGTTGCTCTATAAAACTTCCTCTGTGCAGTGGGGTCTGCAGTGACCCACTTTCGGGTCCCCTACAGTCTCTCAGGAGCTCTCTCTTGATAAATTTTTCCTACTCTTAACCTCTGTTGTTCCTTAGAATTCATTTGTTGATTTTGGGAAACACAAACTCGGTGTATCTGACATCTAACAGGTTGAGAGTTATATTATTTCCCCTGTATCATTTGGAAGTCTGCACCGAGATAATTGGAAGGAAGTAAGAGCTTGCTTTTGTTTCATGGATTCTGGATTGTGACTTGTTTAGGTAATCAGAAATTGTCATCCTTATTTGTGAATTGCTTATGCCTTGAATTTTTATGCCTTGTCTTTTTTACACATTTTTTTTTTGTTAAAATAATGATAAATTTAAATTGACATAAAATATTATGATGTTTCTTTGATGGGACATTTTATTTTTGCAGGCAAGGTCTTGTATTCCTGTTTTCTATATGCTGCATTTGGATTTATTGGTATTCCTTGCTTGACTGTTTTGACTATTGTGGTTTGTTGTCTTATCTTTCACAGCAGCACTAAGGAAAAGTAATACTACAGTGTCTCCTAGTGGACTTACTAGGTTAGTCTCCTACTAACCGAAATGTGAATTTATGAAACGTTGTAAAATGAGTCTTTTTATGAAATCTATATTTAGGAAATATACATGCTTATTAACAAATCATGGGATTCCAACTGCCAGTTAAAAAGCAATAGGCCAGGAGTCATTCTTAAGACTTGGAGGACAGTTTTCACTGGGACAGTCTGGCCTGATCCTCCATCTATAGTCTAGAAAGAAATGTTGAGCCTGTTCTATCTCAGATTAATTTAAGGTCTGATCTTCCACTGGTAAGGAGGCAATCTTAGCTCTTGAGATTCTCCACTCTCACCTTTCCAGGCTGAGGGTGACATTCATGGGCAACTTGCCTCAATAACTCACCATGAGTGTGAGAAGAAAAGACTTCCTTTTTGTGATCTCATTTCTGATCATTTCCTATCACTTTCCTTTTTGGAGGCATGTTTCTATTAAAGATTAGAGAGGAGGGACTTCAAACTGTCTCAACATTTCCCTCCTACTCAACAACTAAGAACTTTTAAGTTGAGTCCATAAAAAATAAGCATTTGATAATGCTGAAGACAGGGCAGTCATTTTAGATGAGGAACACATACCTCATCTCTGGGTCAGATGAGACACTGAAATTTTGTCCATCCAGGAGAACACACATAAACATGATGCCCCTGCTTAGTGTTCTGGGCACAGTCTCCTGGGTGTGGGAAATTGAACCTGAGACCCCGTGGAAACCCAATTTTTGCCTGAGACCAGAAGAAACTATTTCTTAAAACACGATATTTAAGGGATCAAAATACATCCAGTTTAAGGGAGAATCCCCAACCTCCTGGCTTTCTCTCCCCTCCTAGGCCTTGTTCTCATCAATTATGTGTAGGGAGGGAAGTGCTTTGGCTAATGTATAAGTTGTGGAAGTTGTGGTTGCTGGACAATGAGCACAGGTTTTAATGAGTTTTATAGATATGCTGCAGCTATAGAGACATGGAGCTTTTAGGGTGGATTTTGAGTAAAATTTAGTCTTGTCTTGCTGCTAGGGCAGATTGCGTAGGTGATTAGGTAGATAGCACAAATGTCTTGGGAACTTCTTTGCCCTAGGGCCCAAGGTTTTTCTGAGCCACTACTTGCCTGAATCTCCAGAGGTGATCTCTTTGGCAGGCAGAGAAGTGCTCCAACTACTTCCAATTTTCCCTTTGATCTTTTTTCCTTCACTCTCATTCAAAGAATTGGAAAGCAGTTTTTCAGGTCTCTTGATTATTGGTTTAATTTTGCTAGCAATACTTCTTTCTTTAAACATGACTGTTATAGCTGAAATCAACTGTAGCTTGTGTTCTTGGAAACACATGTTGGAGTGGGAGTGTGTTTCTGGAGTAGGTAGGGGTGCATGTCAGTAAGGGTGGCTAGTCCAACCCAAGCTATCTCTAGTCACTCTCCAGATAGCAGGCACCTGCTCTGGAGCAAGTCACCTCAGGAGATGCCTTAAGAAGATATAGAAACAAAGGAGGAATTAAAAGGGATGCCTGTTTTCCCCTTGTTCTTTTGAGGATGAGAAATTCAATGTTGAATTCTCTTACTCCTTTGGCATATATTCTTAAGCACTAGAAATTCTTTAATCCTCATACTGAGAAAGAGCTATTTTTTGTTTTTTGGTACCAGGGATCAAACTCAGGAGCTTGTGCTTGCTAGGCAGGCACCGGAACCACTGAGCTAAATCCCCGGCTGAGAAAGAGCTGTTTAACATTATTATACCTTTTAGTCCTTATTTACACTTTCAGTTGCAAAGGGAAAGGGGAAGGGGAAGTGGGAGGGGTAAGGGAAAAGAAAGAAGGGAATGGAATTAATATGAGAAAATGAAAAAATGGAAACAAAGTCTCTGTAAATAGGGAGGGATGGAGGGGTTGAAGGGAGGGCAGGGGAAGGGGGAAAAATAAGAACCAAGAGAGACTATGTAAAGGTGAAATTTCCAATGATGAATGTCATTATATTGTATACCTAAAATGTACTGATAAAATTAAATTTTAAAAAAAGAGCTGTTTAATATTTTTCTGTACCCATGCATGGCCTGTCTACCCCCCAAAGCAAAACAAAGTGTAGAGGGAAGTATTAATTATGATACTAGTGCATTTCACCACTAGAAATGTACTATAAGAGAGAGGAAAATGGTCAGAATTACCTTTGTTCAGACTTTCTTTGCATTAAGAGATAATCCTTACTTGTGTTCAAAATGTAAATATAAGCCACAAGAAAACCAGACACCTTTGACCCTTAAGGCATAATCAGGTGCAGAGGTTCCCCTACCTTGCCCTTGCCTTGGATCCTAAGGATGAGGTTTCCAAGGCAACCCACTTTTGGTTCTCCTCCTGTCTCCCAGGAGCAATCTCCCTCAATAAATTTTTCCTACTCTTAACCTCCATTGTTCTTTAGAATTCATTCTTCAATTTTAATAAACATAAACTCGACGTATCTAACATCTAGCGGGTTGAGAGTTACATTTATTTCCCCTATATCAATATGATACATTTATTTTGCTAATAAAAATGTTCACCTCTGAACTTACCAAATTAAATCAGGGTACATGGACCCATGATATATCTAAGTTATATTAGACAAAATCAAGCCTATAAGCTTATGAGACACACCAAAGAAACAATGCAACTCCATCACCTGGATCATATAGAAAGAGGGGCTCCCATTACTGGGGTATGGTGGCAACACACGAACCTGGGATCTTGTCAGACCCCTGATGAATGTGACACAGGTCAACAGGCTTAGAACTCAAGCTCTCTGTCCCCATGGCTTCAGCTCAGCTTGATTTCCTTGGTTGAAGACTGTCCAGACTCAGGCTATGAACCAACTCTGTACTCTCAAGAAGCCCTATAGCTTTCACTTCCTCACTTAAGAAGTTCTTCCTGGTCCAGTCTTTAACCTTATTGACCACCTGCAGTGATTTTTGTAGACTTTTCGCCTGGACTTATAGTTCTGCCTCTTTACATCCTGCAGCCACTGTTAACCCTTTTTTAGCCATTCTAATCTATAATTTTTGAATGAACTGTGATATGTGATATTAGCAAATAAGATGGAATAAAGAACCTGTCTGGCTCATAGGTTACCAAGTGCACCTTGAGTACTAGGCCTGATAAGGCTGTTAAAGTTGATGTAGCTCAAGAAGTTATCATTATTTGATAAATTCTGACATTGTGGAAAGACACAAATGTATCCAGTCTATGTTACTGGCATAGTTTGCTCATGACACTATCTGTAATCCAAAATATATTCTGGGCAGTGGTCTGTATATAGTTATAAGTTTATTGATGTTTGAACCTAATAAAATAAAGCATAGAATAATGCTGCATAGATGCAGTTCCTTGTGTTGTGGAATGAAAATGTGCTTTCAAATAAGAAGCTACAGGTTTAGAGCTCAAGGTTGCCACTTACCTGCTGTGTGATCTTGGGAAGTAGCTTAACTGGGCCCTTCCAGAGATGCTTGAGCATAACGTATTATGCTCATTTCACAGGCTTTCAGAGCCCATCTCACAGGTTTTTGGGAGGATTCACCATAAACGTGTACTTATTTGTCAATAAGTACCTGTTCAAGTGTCTGAACTTGGGAGATTAAGAAATGCTGATTCCTTCCTCTTTTAGAGGGAATGGAGACAACAGATTAAAATGTTATCTTCTCGTGGAAATACCATCTCTTGAGACCAGAAATACTAATGAATAATCTCACTGCCTGTCATGGCATTTAACAGGAACTTAGTGAAAATCAAATCATGGTGCATAGTTTGAATGTCAGGATATACACGCCTGCAAAGTGCCCTTTAAAAATCCCCTGACTTCATCTCTCATCTCTGAAGGATTTTGTCTTCTTCTTTTTTTTCCTATTAAGTTTATTGGTACATTTTAGGTATACAATACAGTTACATTCATCATTGGTATCTTGTACCATTACATGAGTATCTTGGTTCTTTTTTTTCCCCTTCCCCTGCCCTCCCTTCACCCCCTCCACCCTTCCCTATTTGCAAAGACTTTGTTTCCATTTTTTTTCCTTTTCTCATAATTTTTCTTTTCCCTTTCTTCCTTTCCCCTACCCCTCCCACTTCCCCTGCACCTTTAGACCTTTTCTTCCTGTTACACAATATCAGTATGGAGTACATGTCTTTAATCTGTTGAAAAGGTTCTGTTCTACTTCTAGTCTCCTGATGGCTTTTACCATGAACAGATGTAGAATTTAGTCCAATACTCTTTCTCCAACTAGTGACAGGATCATACGGCTTTTTCCTTTCCTCTGTTAAAATGATGACTTTTGGGGGTGGATCTTCCAGTGCTGAACCAACACTGCCGTCCCTATAACAAAACCACTTTCTACATACTGTCAGATCTGACTTCCAATAGTTGGTTTTGTTAAACAAATTTCTATCTATGTTCATACTTTTTTCTTCTATTATCTTTATTCAGTTTCAGGATTAGCACAATGTTGAGTTCCTAAAATGAGGGGAGAAGTGTTCCTTTTTTCTGCTTTAAATGTTTGATATAATTTATCAGTTAAAATGTTTATGAGCCTGCTGTTGTCATATAGGTACGTTTTCAAGCTAGGAATATACTTTCTTTAATAGATGCTATTCAAATTTTATATTTCCTCCAGAGTTAGTTTCATTAATTTGTCTTCCAAGGTACTTCTTAGAAGTTGTCAAATTTATTTCAAAATAGATTTTTGAAATATGCTTTCTATATCCTTTTAAATTCTGTGAAATCTGTGGTAATGTCTCCTAGATCTTGATATTGTAATTTTGTCTTCTTCTTGGGAGATTTCTTTAACCACTCTAGCACTAGGTAACCTGTTATTCCTTCAGAAACTGTAGCTCATAGGGTACTTTATGTAGCTCTTGGGAAACTCTTGCACTGCTTTTAATTTTCATGTTGATGACTCAACCATTTAACTCAGCTGAAAGCTCTTGAGTGTCTGGAGCTATATCTTCTCTTTGTGGCATCTAATGGGAGAAGAACTAAAAAAGAGAAGAGTGAATAGAAGCTGATTTCTTGGGTATATGATAAGGAAAGAGGTCTGCTCACCTTTGGAGTAGTTTTAGTACTAGATCTAGGCGTGCTAGTTCTCATCAGTTTAGAGGAACAGCTACATACCAAACCTATGTATTTCCCTTTCCCAACAAAGTATTTTTTAAAAACACTAAAACTGTTTCCTATTTCCTACTCTATGGAAAAATACCCCATTCTATGAAAATCTGACTTTTTCATTTGTGCACACTTTTGCATGCCAAATTTTCTAATGCACCTAAAAGTTGTTATTATTATAATGAATTAGCTTTGTGATCCACTTGTTCCTTACTGGGTAAGGAGCTCTTTCTTGTTGAGTAAGTGAAATAATGTAAGAAGCATCATAAAAGAAGGTGTGAAAGAACTCAGAATTATGCATAGTACATGGTGACCACACAAGACCTTCCTGGAGGAGGTGAAGGGCTATGTATGGAAGGCTGAAATGGGAGGACGTGAAGAGGAGTGATAACATTTTGAAGAGGTGTGAATGCACAGTTAAGACACTGTATGGAGTTCCTCATGGCTGGAGGAGAGTGTGTATGAGGGCCGAGAGGGACAGTGTGAAAGATGACTGGAAAAGTGACAGGGGTAGTAGCTTAGCCAGCTAAGAGATTCGCTGCTGGACTGTTTGCTCCGTGTTGTGATGGTGATAGAAGCCATAAAACCGTATTATTTAGGGCCCTGGTCTAGCTCCTCCTAAAGGGTATATAGCATGGGCTTGCTCTTTTTTCCCACCTTTCTGTAAAAAGATAAGGTGTTAGACCTAATTATCTTAATTATTCCCACCTTTTCATACTTTATGCATTTGAGTTAATTTCTATGAATTTACTTAAATATTTATTCTAAACTATAATGCAAAAAATTTCTTATAGTTTTAAAGTGAAATCACGAAATTGTTAAGGACACTTTCTGAGAGGGGCAGCTGGGCTGTATCCCAGAATCATGAAGCATTCACCTGTACTCTCTTTGGTCCTTGGATACTTCACTGGAAGAGTTTAGGAGCACTGCCTCATGCCGTATGCCATAGAGAACCATTCAAGATTCTGGAACAGGGAAGTGGCATGATCTGAAATACAGGAGATGCTTTAGCATCTACTCTTCTCAGGAATTAAAGTATTATAATAGAACAATTCTAGACAGTATTTAGCTTTATGCTTATATAGTACAGAAATAAATGGTGGCAGAGCTCCAAGGAGGGACAGGCATCCATGGGCCAGAAGCCCAGAGTGTGTATCTGCAGGAGCTAGAACAAGACATGGACTTCAAAGGACAGAATTGTTTTGGAGGATAAAAAGGGAAGAGACCAGAATAAACAGAGAATACGTAAGAACCTGATGCCATATACATGCAAATTTGTGTGTGTGCGTACATGTAAGAACTCCATGCCAGTGTGTGCTAGTGCTAGCAGGTTCAGTAGGAAGATTGGAATTAACTCCAGAAGCTTAGAAAGAGAATCCTTTCTCATTAGATTTTAATATGTGTTACAAGGTGTCACAAGCAGAGAAGAGAAGATGGGCAGTGGCTTGTGATATGCAATTTCAAAAAGGAAAAAGAGAAGGGAAGAAAGTGACAGAGGTAGAGGCAGGTGTTGAGCAAAACACTGAGAGTGAAGAGCAGAAAGGGCTGGAAGGGGAGGAAACCTGAGCTGCAGGGAACAGCACTCTCCTGCTTAGCTGCTTATTTCTGGGTGGAGCAAGGTTGGAACCGGCAACAGTGACAGTCTTTCCTTAAACAGGGATGGGAAATGAAATTTCATTTTGAGAGGCAGAAGCATTTGCGGTAAACAAAAACATCCACCAAATCCTTATAAAATGGAAGATTTTCAGCCAGATCTGTGACCTGGTTCAGTAGAGTGTGAAGTGTGCTTTGAGGGAAAGGTAAAAATGAAGTATTAAGCTTCCCATCAATGTTTGAGGTATTTTCATTTGGGCCTTATTTTCAAAGCACACTGAAAATTCAGGTTCCTTAATTTGTCATCCTTCCCACTCTTAAATCTCATTGCATTGTATTTCTACAAAGTACTAGAAACCGCAGTGACAGGTTTACTGGACAAAAAAGAGCAGCCACACCCTGTCTCTGCTCTGCAGGGGGAGTACAGGGCTCTGGGAAGGGGAGGCCAAACGTGGAGAGCTTCTCCAAAGGAGGAGGACACATGGCCCTCCAGACGGGCAATCCTTGTCAACTTCAGAATACCGAGTGTAGTCCACAGCTCTTTCCGAAGGCATTTCCAGGCTTCTGTGCAGCTGCTTCTGACACCAGTGTAGTCTCTGTTTATGTGAATCCTGCCTCCACTTGGCTGCATGCTGTTGGAGAAATGTAGATCTTACTTATCCTTGAAGCCTTAGCAGAGGGGATACACAATCACTATATATGTACAAGAATTTCCTCAGAGGGGCCCAGGAGTTGAAATCAGGTAGCTGCAGGGACTTGGGTTTTCAACCCGATTTGTAAGCAGTCCCCAGGAAGCAGTGCGGGCTCTGTTACCACTTCTACTGGTAGACTCAGCTTTCAAGGAAAACTAAGAATAACATGTAGCTGGAAGCTGGTGAGGGCGACTTCCCAACCCTATAACAGTGAACAAAGTTCTAGCTTTGTGACCCAGGCAGGCTTTCATTTCTACTTGCCTTGGTTTTCTGATATATGAGGCAAGTATAAGACCATTCAAAAAGGTTTATTATGAGAACTGAATAGAATATATGCAGCTGTGGCTGGAAAGAGTACTCCACACATTTCCTTCTCTCTTGGTCCTTCAAATCACTCACTCTTCAGATAATACAGGTCTACTAATATCCTTTCTTGCTGGAATGGATAGTTATTTAAGTAGGAAAAATATGAACACCAAAGACCTTGTCCAGTGATGGCGAACCTTTTAGAGACTGAGCGCCCAAACTGCAGCCCAAAACCCACTTATTCATTGCCAAGTGCCAACACTGTGATTAAGTCTGAATGCTCTGGTGCTGGGGCAATGCTGGGTAACTTGGCTTGGATGCCAAACAGAAGGGCTCTGTGTGACTGCTGTGACACACATGCCATCGGTTCGCTACCACTGCCCTTGTCAGACATGACAGTTTCTTCTTATGTTGGAAATTGAATTCAGCATGTTTCTTCCACCTGAAATGAACACCTCAACTGGGCTGAAAGCAAGTCTTTAAGTTATCTATTGCTGCATTATAAACTACTCTAAACCTTAGTGGCTTTTAAAAAAATATAAATATCTGCTCACAGCTGTGTGGGTCAGGAATTCAGGAAACTTTCATCTGGTAGTTTGTCTCTGATCATTGTGGTGCTCATTGGGATGCTGGAGCCACAGAATCTACTTTCCAAATAGTTTCTTCACTCACACCTCTGGAGCTTCAGTGCTCTGTCGCATCTCTCTCCACCTGGTGTCAAACTGTGCGTGAAAGCTGACTTCTAGTTTGATGATTTCAGCAGTAGTTTTCCCAAGAGCTTGAGGCGGAAGTTTCATGACTTTATATGAGCTGACTTCAGAACTCACACAGTATTCTTACTTGTGCACTGTATTGGCTATGTAGGACCAGCTCAAACTCACCGCGGGAAGGGACTTGAACTGTGGGAAGTGAATGCAAGGAGTCATGGTTCATTTAGGAGTTATGCTGGAAAGCGGCTGTCATTCAGTTAGCTGAACCTTCCTCTCTTCCCCTCCCCTCCCTCTCCTTCTCCCTCTCCCTCCTTTTCCCCTTCTTGCTCTTTTTTGTCTCCAGCTCCCTCCTCATTGTACTCTTTTTCTTTCTTTCCCTGACCCAAAGCTTTCTAGTTTAGAGTCTCAGTGCTCACTCACCCTAGTAATTGCAGTATCATCGAGAGACACCATGTTGTACCCTTGGGAACAATATTATGCTCTTTGAAAGCCTTTGGGTGATCAATGAACTTCTTCTCCCAAATGTGTCATCCACGGTATTAGAGGTCGCATCCAGCTTTAGGTGCAGTGAATGTTGTTCATGCACGCATCCGTTCTGAGCATGGCTTGCAGTGAGCCCACAGAAAGCCAGTATCTCCACAACAGAAAAAAAACAATAAAATAGATAAGGTGTGCAGCATTTTTCTTATACCTGAGTTACTGCAACAAATTGAAGCTTGAAATGGAAATTAATTTGCATTCATCAAGGAAAACCAGAGGACAGGTACCAAACTGATAGTGTGGAGCAGGGGAGATCAGCAAGCACTTTGTGGCAGTGCTTCCAATGATTCGCTCTTGGTGTTAGAAATATTCATCAACTTTCAATCTGTAAATGGAGATACATCTTCCCTGTTCAGTTATGTTTGGTTATCATCTGATCTACACTAATGAAATTTCTAATAGACAATCTGATTTCTGATTCTTCACAGACTTTCTCCTCTTTGCTCTCCTGATGATCACAGACTTACATTTTCTCCATCACAAATCTTGGTTTTATAGAATTAACTAACTGAAATTATGAATCTTGAGGCAGTGATCCCTTCCCTTCACTTGTCTCATTCTTTACCCCTGCTCAATGCACACACACACACTCACACACACACTCACACACACTCACACACTCACCCCCTCACCCCCTGCAGAAACACACACTTTCTTCTTAGCCACACAAATCCAAACTTATAAATATTTAACAAACATTGATTGAAAGAAGTGGCTTCCCAATATTCAAATGTTTGCTGGAGAAGCAATGTATAATCCTTTATTCATGTGCAATGCTAACCTAGCTTCAGGTGCTATTGCCAGGGTACCTTGGGTCCTGGATACAGCCTCTGTTGATGATTGTAGCTTCTCTTAAATTAGCCTTCCCCAAAGTGATTTCTCCAAAATGTTACTTCAGAGCATAAAACGTGCCCACATTGACATATTGAATGCTCTGGATGACCTGCAGTAAAGAAAGCCATTTGATTGACTGAACATCTTTCAAATTTATTTGACCACAGGATGTCTTTTTGTAAAAAACAATTATATAAATATATCAGCACCTGTTTATTTCTTAGAGAAGTGGTGTTTTCTGGAAAACATTTTGAAAAGTGGTATCCTGCAAATCTCAGGGTTTATTCTTCGTTTTTGTCAGCATTGTGCTTCTACCATATTTGTTTCCCCCTTTTCTTCATCCCCAACATTGACCTTGCTTCTGCATGGTCTACAGAAAGGTGACTTTTTGGCTACTTTGTTGCTCTGTGGGGCTGAGGGAGACCCTGGAAATGCCATACTCAATCTTTCATTGTATAACTGAAGACATGGGTGGAGGTGGAGGTGAGTAGATGTTCCCTGCACACATGACGAAAACTCAGGTGTCCTCGTACCAGGGAAAGGATATTTTCCCTTTTCTTTTCCCTCCATTCATTAGGAAGTCCTTTGCTAGAGGTCAGCATTTGTGCCCTGCCGGCTTCATGGAAAGTGGGTGGCTCAAAAGAGGGCGGGAAGAATGATGATATCCATAGGATAAAACTAGTGGTGTTCAGGGGTTCGATGCAGTCTGGAAATGGAGCAGACTGACAACTGGAGCCCACACTTTTGGCAGAGGCTAAAAGCTGTCTCTAAAATTCCTCGAACAATACAATGCATTCACCGGTCCGCCTCTAACTTTGAAATAAAGGCTTCTGTTCCCATGGGCTGGTTGAAGCAGAGAGGAGCAAGTTGATCCTCACAGAAAGACCTTGGAAAACCTTTCCAGGACAGGTGACTTGTGAGAGTGCAGTGGGGCAAATGATGGCATAGGGAGGAGAGTGTTCAACGTGACCCCTTGAAGAGACCTTGATCAAGCACCTGGGATGCAGGAGTCCCAGATGGTCAGGGAAGGCTTCGGCAAGCAAGCCCTGATCTTCCCTTGTGGCCAAGGTGACTGCTTGCCTTGGAAGGTCCCAGGTAATTGGGTTCGTTCTAATAGGCTCGATGCCAGAGACTGTGTCTTTAGGGTTGAGCTGGAGGGGCGGCGAGGTGGCAAACGTAAGTAGGAGCAAGCAATCACTAGATAGAGCCCAGGCCTCTCTCTGCAAGGCCTGGAGATTTAGTCAGGACATTAAGGCCACAGAGAACACTGGAAGAAATGTATAGAGGAGATGTACAGGGGCAAAAGGGACGGTGGGAAAGAAACTCTTGTTAGATGCCTGCGTGTGGCCTGGGAGCTCAAAGCCGTTTACTGAGTATTAGGGAATGTAGTTCTGTTTAGATCACCTGTATGCTACATGTTGCTTTTGTCCTGAGACAATGACGATGATCAAATTATGCCCGAGAAGGGTCCAGTGTCCTGATATCCACTTGGAATAGGCAGATGAATGGGTCAGAATCCCCAAGATGTCTATATAAGCCCTTGTCCCCTAAGCCATGTAAGAAGTCAGGCACTGCTGGCCCCTGGGAGGGGTTGGTCAGGATCTCAACCTTTGGGTAAGGGCCTTCATGTCTTGTAGGACATTGGCATTATCTGGAGGAGTGTCCTCTGTCTACAGTAAAGATGCCCTGGCTCTAGAAATGCATAACCGTGCAAATGCCTTGGCCCTTCAGCCATCTGTTCAGTAGACCCACACTCACATTCACATAGGGGTCTTGACTGGGGCCAAAGGGGGACAACCCAAGGTTGTTAGAGTGAGAGAGAAAGAGTCCAATCCCTGTGGAGCCATCCATCCTGCATCCTGCACATACAGAATGCGGCTATGGCACGTTGTCGTCAGATGAAAGGTTGTGTGGGGTTGGATGAATCCATATGTGGACTATTGAGAGGGAGTAGGTATCCTGAAGGTATAAGGCATTGAGGCCACCAAGGATTGTCCTGTGCCAGGGAGCAATCAGTAGACAGGCATCCTAGGCCTTTCTAGGCTTACTACCCACTACAGGGACCCCAAGGAACTCGACAAAAGTTTTAAATATGTGCTAAAAGTAGTATAAATGTTAAGGCTCCACTAGCAAATAGGAAGGCAGAAGTCAACATGGAAAGGAGAACTGTATGCTGAGACACAAGTGGGGAAAACTGAGGCACTGCTGGGATTCAAGTATTCTGGGCTCAGCTCCTGGCCCATGCAGGGAAGTCCTTGGTGGCCAAAGATGTGCACTTGCCTTTTCTGTTGACATGGCTGTCCTTTGCTCCACTTTCCTACTACTGTCATTCCAGCCAGGGTCAGCATATATACCTGGACTCTCATGGGGTTAGATTCCAGCCATACAGCAGTTCACTGTAATCAGAGTCCTGGGTTTGGATGCTTTTCCACCCAGCATTTATATGCTTATGCATTAATTGTAGAATGATTCCTGTCCACACTGTTCAAAGGCACCATGCTGGGCTTGCCTTCCAAAATGTCATTCCCTGAACTTCTTCCACTTCACATTGTGGTTATTGTGGGACCAGTAAATGATGTGGTTGTGTGGTCTTGTCATATACTCTTAGAGCTTTTCAGAGTCTGATGGTCTTTCTACCTTATGTAGGATATTTATGTAGGCCTTTCTACCTTAGGTAGGTTTTGTGTCTGGATTGTGTGATGTATGTGATTGCACAGGGTCCAGCACTTAGAAAGATCCATGGTTGGCTTAATGTTCTGCTTATTTTGAAATTCTTAATGATTTTAAAAAATATCCTACATTTTCATTTTGTACTGGACTTCACAAATTATGTATCTGGTTCTGAATATATGGCTAACATCCTAAATACCTCTGCAAGAACTTCAGTAAAAGGACCTTACTATCCTTCCACTGTCAAACAGCTCCAAATGTCAGGTGTTCCCTATACTGAACTGAAAAACACTAATATCCGACCATTTCTGTCTGAGGTGCAAAGAATGGTTATTGAAAACATGGAAAGATGGATAAATAAATAATCCTGCCCCAGTATGAAAAAGGGCTGGCCCCTTGTATATCTCCACAGAGAAGGAGGGGGAATAGCTAAGCCATGTTCCCTGGCATCATGTTCATTCTAAGTATTAGGAAAGTCTGATGAAGAAAATGTGTGCATCCTTCAAGGAAGACTTCTTCAGGCCATGCATCCTGGTGTCTGATGATCATTTCTATTTGCAGAGCATCTTAGTTTAAAAATGCTTTCTACAAAAAAACTCCATGAAACCTAAAGGCTGTCCTTTATATTCAATTAATTATGATGTAGGTATATCTCCAGTTTATAGGTGAAAAATACCCATGAATTTAAATGGTTTATCTGGTAACACACATCTAGTGTGTGGAAGAGCCAGTCTGAGGATCTACATTATTTAAACATATCACCAGCAATTTTTACCACATAACTGGGCTGTAAGCATTTTGAGAGGATAATTAAATACTCTACTTTATATCTCAAATCCTAAAAGTATGTCTTAGGCAATTATCAAAATCATTATATGCAACAATAATGCAATATAATACACAATAATATGAGCACTCATGGAGACTTTGTAGAGTGCAACAGGCACTCTACAAAGAGCTTTACATATATTATCTTATTTAATAGTCATCATCAGCCTCTGAAAAGTACTATTCACTGACCCTCTTTAGAAATGAATGCACTGAGGTTTAGAAAGGGTGAGGATGTTGCCAAAGATCGCACAGATAGGAAGCAAGGTTTTCAGGAAATGTTGGGTGAATGAGTGAGGCTATACTGTATTTCTCAAAAACACAGACTTGGACATGATAGAACTTCGAGCTGTGAGCTGCCATTCAGCCTCTGTTGCCATCTCTGATGCCCTAGAACCCATGATGTCTTGAGGATGTCTATTCTAAAAGAGTGCTGCTCTGGTAAGAGATCTAGATTTTTTTGTTGAAATTAATTTTTTCGTAGCTTTTACTCTTCGATTTCAGTTTTGTACTCACTTGTTTCATGGGATAGGTTTGACTCCTATTCTTGTGACATCCTTGAAAAATTAAGGTTGAAAGATGAAAGTAGAGTTGGAAGAGGGCAACTAAAACTCAACAAGAATGACCATTAGCACCCTCATTGCTGTTAATATCACTGCATGCCCTGTCCAAGGCACTTTACTTATCGAGGGTCCCATTTATAGATGGTAACAACTATAAATTGAGAACATTGAGACCACAAAAGCTTAACTTTCAGTCACAGTCAGTACGTGACTGTGTCAGGATCCAAACCCAGGCCTGTCTGGGTCACAAGCCTGTATTCTTATGATCACACTTTATGTTCTTTCCAAATAATGATTTTTCTCTTAGATTTTCTTCTTAAACTGATATCATAGTGGAAAATATTGTCTCTAACTTATTGGACTCCCTGACTTAGGGAAGACAGGATATGCCCGCTAACCCTAACCCTAACCCTCAGGGGAAAATACCAGTTAGTTGTCCTTTCCAGGGACTGGAAATGTCTCTGACCTTCATGGTGAGTCACAGAAGCTGTGACAATGTCCTGTCTGTCCCAGGCCAGAGGTGGCCATGCAAGCTATAAGAGTGGCAGGATGCTCAAATATAACTTTTTCCTGTAAATGGAGAGGGAAATATTTATAATTCTACTCAAAAATATTTACCAGGGCCTTATGTAATTTGTTGGTAACAAACAGATTTCAGTTAACTTTGAGGTGATGAGCAATCCTGTTAAACAGATGGGACAAATAACAAAATCCTGACTAGAAACATGTTCTCTGTAGAACAGTATTTGTATTGTGTTAGATCTGCTACTGGGAGAATAATTAGTGGAATCTTTAACTTTTTTGGTTGGGGAGATTGTTTTATTTTCTTTTCTTGTGTCAGAATTCCTCTTACATTCTCAATCAAGAAATTGTTTTATGAGACACACATTTGCTGTAAGTCCCATTATTTTAATTATTGCTGATAGTGTTAAGACTGTGCCTTTGCTCAGTTTGCTTTTCCAAACATACCTTGCATACATGTGGATCTCTCTCTCTCTCTCTCTCTCTCTCTCTCTCTCTCTCTCCCCCCTTTCATTTCTGTGGGAATTGCATTATTGAATCCTCCGGGGCAAGCAAAGTTTCTCTTGCTTCTTCCAAGCTGGGTAGCTGATCTTCAATTCAGATTTTCTGAAAACTTGATATTGTTGTTTTTGCTCTGCAGTGAGGAGTGTGATAAAATTGTATTTTAAAAATATTTTTGTAAAGATAATTTTCCCACAGTGGCATCTGCCTGTATGCAGGTCTTCACTTGAAGCATGCAGTGAGTTATTGGTGGGGGCTGGGGTTGTGTGAGCTCAGCTGGGGGCTTGCACACCCTGAGCTCAAGCATTTCAGTCTCTTCACCCACCAGACTCTCTCCAGGTTGCTGCCACTACTTGGTGAACTTGCTTCTTCAAGATTACCACTTCTGCTCCACCCTGCTTACTTGGAAAGAGAGCAGGGACCTTGGCAAAAGTGGGTTTGCAGGTTAGATTCTGCTGTGACCCACTGTGACCTTGACATACTGAACCTCCACCATCAGCTTCCTCGTCTGTGAAAGCAGGCTGTGGAACCTGGGCTAGATAAGATGTGAAGCACAGTGTGTGGCACCCACTGTCAGGTGGAGCTGTGATTGTGATTGTGATTTTGATTTTGATTATCAGTAGGATGGACTGGACTGCATAAGAGGTGGGCTAAATGCATTTTGCATAAAGGAATGTGCATGAGTCTATGGTGGCTGGTAGAGAATGTTATGGTTTATGTCTAGATGTCTCCTTAAAGCCTCATGGGGGCATAGGCTGGGCCTGTGGCAGGTGATTGGATTATGAGGGCCTTACAGCTGATTTGAAGAGCCGGGTCACTGTGGGTGTGATTTGGGTTATATCTCCCTTTTTGGCTCCTCTCTTGACTCTGCTTCCTGTCTACCAGCGCTCTCTGCCATGCTGCCCTGCCTTGGATTCAGCTGACCATGGACTGAAACCTGAACCAAAATAAACCTCTCCTTTAAGTTTCAGGCACCAGATATTTTGTCCCAGAGATGAGGAAAGTGACCGGGCCAGACTCCAAAGGCTTCCTTTTAGCTCTTCTCCTTAAGGAGCCTCTGTCCTGAAGACTGGGCTCCCAGAGGAGGAAGCAGTGGCAGAAGGAGCAGAAAGCCAGCAAAGGGGTCCTGGATTCTTGTCCTCACATTAATGCAGTGCTCCTCAGCTGATGCTGAGCAAGACTCAGAGCTTTGTATGTTCTGTGAAAGCTGCGTAAAATTACCTGTGCTCCCTGCTTGCTCTTACACTCTAATGGAAACACCAACGAGAAGCTGCAGCATGAGTTAGAATCTATGTAATGACCGTGTAGGGAGACATCTGGCTCTGTTCTACCGTTTTTATTTCAGTGGATGCCCCCAACAATTCTCCAAGGAAGGTTCCTCACCACACTTAGTAGATTACTCCTTTCTGTCACAGTGTCTTGTCGTAGTCCCCAAGGATGTAATGGAAGAATTATGTTCAAGTAGGGTGACTTTCAAGTCCATGCCCATCCTTGTGATCCTGCCATCCACAGAAGATTGTTCATGAATTGAATTCCCTTGCCCACATTTGGGACCTGAGCCTTTCTGAGTATTCTAATATTTCAAATATTCCCTGGGCCATGAACAGGGATACATATCCTCTTAGAGAAAGCTGACATGAAAAGCCCCATTGCCTAATTGAAACACAGCAGCAAAACTGCCCCTCTAGGTATGGGTTTCAGGGTTCCGATTTCCAGGTAGCAGTGGGAATTTAAGTTGAGCTCTGGCTCCAGAATTGTCCTCTGTGAAGGACAGAGAAACATCCTATACAGGGATGTCATTCATTCAGTGCCTACTGATTGGAAATCTGAATCACTCCTGATTAATTTATAAAGAACAGATTTGCTGACCAAATTAATAGCCCACAAAATTGCTAGAGTTTCTTTATCTACTCAAGGAAACTGGATTTTCAACTTGGACATTCTTCGCACTATTTCACTGAAGTGTGACCCTAAACAGACCCATATAACTGTCCTGTGTTCTCTGAAAGTCACCCTAATGCAGACCTTTCGCATTTATCGTCTTTCTCCTTTGTTCCCTTATATTATTGTGGGCGGGCTAGAGATCAATGTTAGGGTATTTTCAAATCTGTGTGAGTGCAGGAAAGGCAGCCCTCCTCTCCAACCCTACGGCCCACTTCTGTTCTCAAAATCATTGGTAACTGGACTGCTAGATTCCCAGGACACTGACTGAGGAACCTCTGTGTTACGGGCAGTCTTCCACACAGTTGGGAGGCAAGATGCAAGGGGCACTTTTGTTCCCTTCTCTCATGGCAGGGTAGCAGGCTAAGCCAAGGCCCAGTTTTGAACCCCACCACAGCTCTCTCTTTGCAAGCACTCATAAATACATCGTTATGCCTTGAGGTTGGTCACAGGATGGTAGGATGCTGAGACCTAAATTTATAGTTAAGAGATAAAGGAGGCCTCATGTTGTCTTTAAAGGAAAGCTTCATGTTCTGGTTTGGACTAAATGCTTGTGATCCCCTAAAATTCATAATACCCAATGTGATAGTATTTAGAGATGGGGCCTTTCTGAGACCCATCTATTGGGTCAAGAGGGTAATGCCCTGATGACGGAGTTACTTGTCTTACCAGATGAGCCAGTAGAGGGCTCATGTCCTTTCTGTCTCTTCTTGTGGTGAAGCTATAGCAAGAAGTGGCTGCCTGCAAAAAAAGCAACTGGGTCTCACCAGACACTGGATATGCCACCACCTTGCTCTTAGACTTCAGAATTGTGAGAAATAAGTTGCCTAAACCACCCAGTCTATGGCATTTTTGTTACAAAGGGCTGTGTGACCCCCTGACCACCTGACTGAAGGTATGGTGAAGGATAAAAGACAAAGACAGGCAAAGAGAAAGGACTGTTTTAACGAGGGTCTGGGATGGCCTAAGCTCTGCAAGGCTAAGACCATGAGGCTCCAGGCTTGCCAGTATTTATTGATCCCACAACACTGTGGGGGTGTAAAGGCAAATGTAGGGAACAGTGGAAAATCCTCAACTGCAGTGTCATCTTGCTGTCAGAGACATCACAGGGTCATTGATCATCGAGATCTCAACTGTGACAGTTGGCATAGGGAGTTCTGTTTCCATGTGCCTGCTGAAGGCTCATCTAGCAAGTCACATAGACCTAGGACAGACTCACAATTTAATCAAGAGCCAATTAATAAGCCAATTCACTAATAGCCGCCCCAGCGTGGTTTCAAGCTGGTCCTCTGCATTAGAAGATGCCAGGTTTCTGTTTAGACTCTCCCAGTGTCATGAAGCTCTGATTGGCAGGTAGCCAGCATGCTTACTGAGCAGCTGGATGACAGACAGCTCCTCCTTCCATGTGCTGACATTTTTCTCCCTAATCTGAATCAATTGGCCCTTTATAATGACTTGTTATGATAATTTAGGAAGTGACAGGAATTAGGCTTCTCCTTGGGAAATGACTGAAGAAGGTACATGGTGGTTTCTATATTTAACTTAACTTCATGCTCTCTAGATCGACTCCACAACATAGGAGCTGCTCATAGAATATTGTTGATGTGTTAGAAACTTTGGAAAGTATGATTAACATTCAAAGCATGTGAACCAGTGAGCTATTTGTTAAGTTACTTAGCACATAGTTATTGAATGTTTCTTCTGTGTCAAATATTTGGGGTCAGAAATATAGCAGTGAGATAAAATTTCTACTTGCAAACAGCTAACATTCTAGTAGAGAGAATTAGACAATAAAAAATAAACTGGCATAGAAAGGTTTCAATTAATAAGGCAACTTCAGATGCTGTTTAGTGCTGTGAAGAATATAAAGTAAAGCATGTAATAAGCAGTGGTGGGAGTGGTCTAAATGAGTGAGGCCAGGCCTCTGAATCCAAGATCCTGTGCTCCCAATAGAAGTAGCAGCAACAGGTGCAAAGATTCAAATATAAACGTGGAGTCAGCCTGTGTAAGGGACAGAGAGCAAGCCAGGGAAGCTAAAGTATAGTGAAGGAAGAAGGGAGCAGAGGGAGGTGGGGCAGGAAGTAGACCAGAATCAAATTATAGGGCTCCTCTAGGTATGATTGACTATACAATGTGTAGGACCAGGGTAAATTAAAAAATTGCTAAGGTTTTCAAGTTGATAAAAACGGAACATTGAATCCATTCAGTGCAGGCCCTGTCACTCACTGCCTGTGGAGCAGGTATAGCTGTTGGCCACAGAGAAGACTGGATTTAGTGTTCACTGCTATTGGGAACAGCTGGAGTGAAAGCAGGAGGGCGCTAAAGACTTAGAAGTCTTGTAATGTAATTAGTTTAACAGAGAGGAATAAAATATACCATAGAGAAATGATTAGGATCTTTGGCATTAGGAAACAATTATCCTTGCCATGTGTTTTTGTTGTTTTGTTTTGTTTTTTGCTTGTTTTTGTTTGTTTGTTTTTGAGACAGGGTCTCACTTTGTAGCTCAGGCTGGTCTCAAACTTGTGGTACTATGTGGTTTTGAACAAAAGAAAGTTCATGCTTTCCTCTTACTTCTACTTCCTCAGATCTGGTGCCTCCAGAAAGTCTGATTCTGGAACAAAGCCTCAGAGTCTGCATTGATGGCTCCCTAGATAATTCTAATATGTGATCAGATTAAGCACAATCAGCACTGAAGAACCCATGGCACACATGTTTGTATGTGGGATAGTCCTCTGCTGTCTGCTGACTTGAGTCAGCTTTTGTCACAGAACCCAGAATTGTCGAGCTAATGCTCTACTTCGCCAGTTCCAGAAAGAAATACTTTATTTATCATACCAACATATAACAGCCTGGTAGGAATGCTGCTCACTAGGAATGTCTGTTGTGCGGAGTTCCAGGAAGAAGCAAGATAGTGATGGAAAATCTCCAGAGCTTTCTCTGGAAATTCTGATCTTGTGTATTAAAAGGTAAACCATGTACTATGTTCATTTATTTAATACAATATTTATCATTTCACTTTGTCAATATTCTTTACCCTTAACTTAGCCCCTATGAAAAGGTAAAGTGAAGTGATAACTTCCTTTATTATTTCTCAGATTGTTGTATGGACATCTTCCTTATATATGGTTATTGATACTGAAAACAAGATTACAACACACTTTAACATTTTCTGATATATAATTTTTATTTATTAGAGAATGTTGACAATCAAAAAATTGTAAAATTAATAAATTTTCATGGAAAAATCCCTAAATATTTATAAAATATTAAGAGACCATATTCAAAGGTTAATATGACCTTTTAAACATGTTCTCTTAGTATTTAAAATATTTCATGCTGCATGGTTTATTTGAAATACTGTGTGGGAGGAGAATCAAAGAAAGTGATTTTGTATTTAGAAAAGAAAGAAAAGCACACTAATTCTACAGTGCAGAAAGGGCCCTTTGAAATATGTCCTTCACTTGCCTTTGTTTGAGGTTAATAATATACTTTAAAAAATACTTCCCGCAGGAATGATTTTTGACTCATGAGTTATTTCTGTAGATATATATTCTTTAAATATTTTCAATATTGCTAAGAAATAGTAGTCAAAAGCAGCATTTCTTTACTTGTATTAAAGGCCTTTTTTTAATTCTTAAGAACAATATAACAATAAGAGAGATTGCTAACAGAAAGAAATAATACCGTCAGTCTTCTGTAAATTTTCATCGTCTCCTTCCTCTTTTATTGAAGACCATTTGTACATAATATTCTTGCATGATTATATATAGGATGACAGAAGACTGCTCAGAATGTAGTTACATCATGCAGCACCTTTTCTCTTTTCTTTCTGTAAGCATTGCTTGTCTTCTTTTTCAAAGTAGAAAGGTAGATGATTGCAATATTTGTTTTATTTTATGAATCAGGGATTGCATTCCTACAAAGTAGGTATGTATTGTATTATACTTTGAAGAATATTTTCTTCCTTCTATCCTTTCCCTTGCCCAAGTTTGTCCCTGCCTGTCTTCCACCAAACTTTTTTATCTTGGCCTGTGCACATTGTCCAGAACTCCAGGTGAGGGGTAGGTACAAAAAGTTCAAATCTTATTGAACACCATAGTGATTTACTCATTTTCATGAGAACATGGAACCAGTATTTCATCTGAATAGGGGTGAGTCAACTTGGCCATCACGGAAGGTGGTAGGATGTGGCTGCTACATACTTTATGGGCAGTGGTATAATATCATTGTCAGAGTGGCTTTACTTGGTGCAACAGAATAATTCCCCAAAGACAGAAAAACAACCCAAAGAAAAGCAAAAAAAAAAAAAAAAAAAAAAAAAAAAGAAAGAAAAAGAAAAAGGGAAAAAGAAAGAAAATGTGTTTGTTGCAGTTGTCTGGTGATAAAAGAAAGTGCAAATCACAGGTAACCCAAAAGCTCCTCAGCAGCTCCTCCTTGAACAATGGTCCATGAGGACAGTTTGTAACAATTGGTTTCTGGGCTGAACTATTTGGCTGATGCAGAGGTGAGGATGTATGCAGGACCACACTAATCTCTATGAGATTTGGGGGCAGAAATGCTTTACCACTTACATTTTATAAGCATTTTTTCAGATTTTGATTTATACCTTTATTTATGTCCAAGGTAAAACTGGATCACTAACCAAAACATGAAATCGAGAGTACAGACAATAAGAGAATTGCATCTATTTACATTTCTTTTTTCAAAGATGGTTTGATTATTTGAAAATATAATAATGAAATGATGAAAATAATAAAATAATGAAATAATGAAATATTTCATAATGAAATTATTTGAAAATATATGATTGCTGTGGTGGCATCTACCTACATGTTGGTAAATCAGACCTGTTTGATTGCTGTCAGACCCTGCCCTTGAATAGTATATGTACATGTCTCTAATTTTTAGTTTTTTTCTCACATATTTCTTCAGATAGCCCTCAAATATGTAATTGACGTTGCCTTATTTTTACTCTTATTTGAAATGGTTTTAAAGGCAATCTCTAGAATTGCATATGTGCCTATTCTTCATCTGAAGCCTGATTTACCTTGTGTGTAAACATTCGGAATCTGAATCAAAGCTTAGGCCAATCTTTTCCAATATTTACTATTTTATGGGCCTTAAAATATAAAACAAATGAATAAATGGCCAGAAGATGAGTGGATTTCACTGAAAATGGAAAACCCAGATGCATATTTTCTAGTATCCTAGCTTCTGCCTTTGGAGAAGCTAACAAGTTGCACAATGCACACGCTCTCAGTAGGCTCACAATTGCAGCTTGAATGCTTCTAGTGATGCTGTCTGTGGTAGGATAAGTACTGGTGCTGATTCACACCGATCTTTAGGAAGATTATCCTAAATTGCGTCAAAATCAGCCTCCATAAATGTTTGTTTCACTTCAACTTCATTTAGCAATTATTGAGTACTTACTATATTGTGACTCTTATTGGCACTGGGTTACAGGGAACCAAAAAAGAAGACACACTTCATAAAGCTTTTAATGTTTAGTGAAATCTATGATCACAGTTTCTAGGGTAAATAACAAACCCATTTAAACAAGAAGATAATTTATGGAGATGACTCAGTAATTGGTCTAACACCATGTACAAGTAAACCCAAGTACTCCAATCACGTCAAGAGCAATTCATATCATTTCATCTCTGAGTTTTTCTTTTCTTTGTTCATTATTTTTCCTCTATCTGACTCTCACTGGGTGGTGTGAAGGATAATCCTGGGTAATTTCTGACTTCTGTGAACCTTAAAGTTGAAATCGTAGAGAAACAAAGAGCCTTTTCCCTGTAGTATTAGCAAAAATCTAGTAAGGACTCTGATCAGGTTTGGGTTATACAACACCCCAAAAGTGGTTCTGAGTGTTACTTGGATCTGATAAGTACAAGCCTTTAGCCCTACCTAGACCATCTAGAATTGACTTCTTACAGGAAGGAAGGGTTCTAATTGAGAGGACACAATGAAAGGTGAGAACTCTTATGTACCACAGTCCACTCTGGCAACAGGACATGTCTTCAATGTTTGAAAAAAAAGTTACTCTGCTCCTTCATTCCTACCATATGTTCCACATGTATACATTATGTGTACACACACATGCTGCCTCTTTCATTCATTTTCTTGTCCCTCAATCTAGTAAAGTAAGTAAAGTAATAGTCTTATTCATTGTGGGTATACCTCATTTAATTGGTTGAAGACCTTCATAGAACAAAATGGTGAAAGGTAAATTTGCTCTTAGCTTGAACTGGAGCATCCAACTCTCCTGCGCTCTGACATAGACATTCTTGGTTCTTGGGCCTTCAGACTCAGACCAGGATGTACACCCTCAACATCTCTGATTCACAGGCTTTCAGACTAGTTCTGAATGACACTGTTGGCTTTCCTTAATGTCCAGCTTGCAAATAGAAGATCATAGGATTCTTGACATCTGTAATCTATTGAGCCAATTACATATCTACATTAACCTCTACTGTATTGTTTCCTTTCTGTTTTGTTTAGACCCAATATTTTCTTTTTTTTGGCGGTTCTGGGGATCGAACTCAGGACCTTGTGCTTAGGAGGCAGGAATGTTGCCACTGAGCTAAATCCCCGGCCCCCACCCAATATTTCCTTAAGAAATGAGTTGGGTCCAAAATTTTAATTCAGATAATACCAAAATAAAAACCTGAACTTTCATGTTCCATAAGACATTTACTCCATGAGAAGTGCATTCTTTTTTGTCAGTCTATTTGTAGTGCCCAACATAGTGCCTGGAACACAGAAACAACTCAGTGACTATTAAAATGGATTTTGAGAGATTATTTGTAAAATAGATTCTTGTTTTCACATGAACCATTCAGTCTAACATGTGTCATTGAAAAACGTGATAAAACTCTTCCATTTTGATGCATGTTATTTATGAATGTTGAGCGGAGGAGGTAACATTGTTGTCGCCTTCAAACTTTATTTGCATAAATTTTATGGCTTGGTTATTCAGCTGTGCCATAGAGCCTTCTATGTGATTTCTTTAGCTAATAGTGTTACATCTTTTCCATAATGTTTTAAAGAAACATTTGGCAAGTGTTTAATGGAAATTCTATTTAATATATTTTCTAATAATCAGGCTAATAGCACTAGTGCAAAAAGGAATGACATTCGTTTGACAGGAAATATTCTCTTAGTGTGTCCATTTTGGCTCTTGGTGATTGTCCTCTTATTTTTGCATTGTATGACTATAAATAACCTGTTGTCAACGACCAATTCTAGAACCTCTGCAAGGGAGTTTCTCCCATACAGTATTCTGAGAATCCTAGGACCTGTAGGGTCAGTTGTAGCAACCACTTGTGGTCAGCAGAGAGCAGTGTAGGAGAAGAGTGAATTACAAAGATTTTCAGGCTAGTGCAGCTGTGGCCCTAATTTCCATTTGACAATCCTTCCTTGACCTGAGTTGGCAGTGCAGAGATGCTACAATTGCTGAGAAATATTTCCTGTGTGAACTCCTAGCCAAAAATGGAGGGGCTACCCTGGAAGGAGTTGGTAAGGGTAATATGCTTGTGCCTGAGGTCAAAGGAATAGTGATAACAGTAATTAATAGTATTTATTGATTGCCTGCTGTTTGTTAAACTCTGAATTAAATACTAAATACATTACCTCAGCTAAACTCACAAGAAATTTGTGGAGGTCTGATTTTCATTCCCATTTTACAGATGAGGAAAGTGAGTCTCAGGAAGGTTGATAAGTTTGCTCAAGGTCACAGAACAGTGAGTGAAAGAAAGGAAATCTGACTGCCAAGCCTGTGTTATTTCCACAGTGTGTTGTTGCCTCATAATAAAGAGTAAACATTATTTCTCCAGAAATCTGGGTAAGGAGAAAGGGACAGTGGAAAATCAGGATTTGGTCAGGAGGTAGCCTTTGGCCTGGTTAGTCTGGCTGGTCTTCCTAGCTGGCCAGAGTCTAAAAATATCAAACTCTGGTTATTCTGATGATAAGACCTATATTTTTTTCTTTTCATGATTGCATTTTCCCATTTCCAGACTTTTTAGGTCTCTCTCATTTCTTTATATACCTTGTAGCTATGAGCAGTCACCTGACTCACACTTAGGGCCTCAGCAAATGAACCTGAGACAGGGAATTCGTGCCCTCCCATGATTTTGTTTTGGTTTGAAGACTTCACTTTTTGTTTTCTCTTGGTTTAATTTTCCTTCCTTGGACAGTGAGCTTTTTGAAGTGTAGACATTGTGGTTCTTTCTCTGAATATCCAGTGAGTCACTAATACCTACATGGTTAATTAATGCTTATTGAGGGAAGGAATTAAAATCATTCTTCACAGAGAAAGATAAAGCCACACCACATATTATGCTTAATTCCATCCCATGAGCATCATTCTAGCTGAGCACCAAGTCTAGTCCGTGACTCTCATGGTGAGCCACTTCCTATGTCCCTCTGATTGTCTCCAGAAATTTTAGTGGTTTCTGGATTCAGTCTTCCTTGATAGAGTTGTGACATACCACATCTGTCCTTGGCTGTATTGTTCTTTGAGTATCTTTCAAAATATCCTCTTTCAGAACCTGAGATAAAATGAGGAGAGTTACTTGGTCCTTTCTCAGGTATGGGCTGCCATTTCAGGCACCCCTTCTTTCCTTGATGTAGAATCCAGAATTCAGCCTTTGTTTCTCTCCTTTAGTTTTATTAACAATAACTCATCTGTTTTATATTTTGGGAATGTAAACATTATGTGCTGCAAGCATCCACTAATAAAAAAACTTTTTTTCTTTTAATGATTTAGAATCTCTCCCTTTGGACTAACTGGCATGGAATGTCATGTGTCTGCCAATACCCACCCCCTTCTTTATTATGTTCCCAGATAACCCTTATACACCCTTTTCATTATAAGTGTATCACTGCTCATGTCTGTAAGAAAGTGGCTAGGATAAGGCAGAGAAGCAAGCAAAGTGAAGAGGTAAAGCTCTAACTGGTGTGATATCCCTAGTTGATAAGTTCTTTGACCCCTGTCTTCTGCTCTCAGCTGTATTTTTTCTGAGGATGGTGCTCACCAAACACCTCTCCTGGTCTTGTTTTAGTAAAACTTGCATGGCTCTTCTCCTGCTGAGACAGAAATGCAGCACTCCGTCATCTCACCTGGACCTTTACCATTTCTTTGGGTTTGTAGATCTATTAGCGCAGTTAAATAGGTCTCTGACCTGCTCAGGCATGATTCTCTCTTAAGATTTCCTTATTAAATGCCCCCGCCTTTTCTTTATTTATGGGATTATTTTCAAAAACATATCCTGGACTTAATTTCTTAGTGTTCTATTCCTTTGAGTTCTGTTTCCTTTTAAAGTGTCTGGTGAAACAGAACTTTAATTTCTTTGATAGGTTTACGTTTCCTAAGGACCCTGGAACCAACATGATCAAGAGTTGGATGGCTTCTCCCCTGTGACTCCCTGAAGCCTATGATAACATGGCTATATTTTCTCAAAGTTTCTGCCATGATCCCAACTTTGTCTCTTTTCTTTGTAGGTAGCGATGTTTAAGTCATGAATAGTATTTATTTGTGATGCTTCCTCCTCTCCCTTGTTCTTGATAATATCCCCCAGTATATTATGATGGTATTTTAGTTTCTAACTGCAGATTTTCATTGGAGGGACTAGAACATATTTTAAAGTTTGTTTGTTGGTTGGTTTTTTTTGGTACCAGGGATCAAACTCAGGACCTTTCCAGGCAGGTGTCGGAACCACTGAACTAAATCCCCAGCCCCAAGTTGTTGGTTTTTTTTGGTTTTTTGTATGTGCATCTAGTTAGTCTCCAAGCCTTAGTGTTTATACATTCAAATTAAACTCATTGACTGCACTTCCCTCTTGTTTTCCTAACCAGTCCCGCTCGCTCCTGAGATCTTGATCTTGGCTACCAGCCCCGTCATCCAGCTAATTAATTGTATAGAAGGAAACATTTAGATTAAGCATTCATTCCTTTAACCTGAATGCTAAAATCCAGCTAATTGCTAAATTCATTTTTTATCTCACCTTCCACTACCCAAGTTCAAGCTTTTTCATGTACTGTACTTTTAAACTGGACCCTCTCTGCCTTTATTTATTAACTTTTTCTCTACATATTTTTTACTGTCATTGATTTCCTTTTTTATGGAAAATCAAATTCTAGCACTTTCTTGCTTAGTGAACTTCAATTGCTTTTACACAACTAGGATAAGTTCTAAATTCTGCCCTCAGAAGTTTAGCTTCTAACAGATTGCAGAAAATAACTTACTATGGCCTTAAGGGCTTTTTACAAACTCTTTCTATCCTTATCTGGGGCTTCTCAGCACAACTCAAAGCCACAGTTAACTTCTTGTTTCTCAAACATACACCTCTCTTTTATAACTATGTAGCTTTTTTCAAGAAATTGCCATTGAAAACTCTCCTCAAACCTTTAGTGCCTGATTAACTCCTTCACTTAAATGTTACAGCCTTCCAATGCCTGTCCCTTCCAGACCATTATATCAGAAAATAAAATAAGTACAGTAGGCTAGAAAGTAAATTCCATTAAGGGAGCATTTCCTTTGTTGAAATGATGACCTAGTAAGTCCTGCGTGAAGTGAGCCTCCATGACCTTCACATCAAATTGAAGCTCAAATTTCACAAAGATATTAAAGCAATTCTGCCTGATAGAAAAAAGAACAAGGGGCCAAAGATCACCTGTGGTCAGCAGAATTGATAAAGGGTCCTAAATGTCAGTTTGACAATTTGGACCTTACTTTTCAGTATAAATCATCAAATGCTTATAAGCTATGGAAAGATACAATTGGAGTTTCAGTTTCAAAAGATCATTCCATCAGCAATGCGTGAGAGTGTTTGAATGTAAGAGCAAAAGAGGAGGTAGGATAACCTGCAATGACAGACCAAGAGCTAGCAGGATTGTTCTATAAAGGTCCAGATGGTAAATATTTTTGCCTTTATGGCCATGTATGTTCTGCATTGCCAATACTCAAATTTGCTACTGTAGCTTGAGAGTACTGGAGTTCTAGACAACATGCAAATGAATGAGCGTGGCTGTTCCAATAACATTTTATTTACAAAAATTGGTGGAAGGCCAGAAATCAGCCAAAGGGTCATAGTTTGACAATTCATGGTCTAGACAAGTGATAATAATGTCCTACCATAAGTGTGATTGAATCAACTCAGTTAAAAGGGGAGAGAACTGTTAAGTGTTGCTTAGGAATTGGAGATGGAGGGAATGGGAAAGGAGGAAGCTCAAAAGTATAGACTGCTGAATAGTGCTGCTATCCAAGATTATTAGAACAGTATGCTGGTTTCATTTGTTTTTTCACAGACTGAATTTCAGTGTTTGAGGGACTTGTGCAGTAGCTGCCCACGGTAAGAGAATATGTGATCTGGTGGACTTTTCACTGTTGTGGACAATGTTTCTCTAAATCTCACCCATTTTGTACGTGTTCAGAATTAAGTATTTTTCTTTTAATCATCTTATCTACAGAAAGGACCACTTTGAATCTGTTTTATGTCTTCCTTTTATGACCAATGAGCCCCCTTGTAACCAAAGCAACACTATTACTGGGCCTTAACACTGAAAGGTGATACATTTCATGTGACAAGAAAACAGGCCTATTTTTCTTTCAGAAAGACTTACCCTTCCTTTTGGGAGTTTAAGCTCACTTCATGTTGCAGATAGATAACCTTTCTGTTGCTTCCGACTATAGATTTCAGCCAGAAATCTCATACAGTCTCCTCTTTTCCCCACCTTCTTGTTTTCAAATCTGGACTGTTCAAGCAGACATTTGACACCAAAAATTGTCTTTCCTCTACTTTTAACAAACCAGAGTTTTATAAGACCTTACTGCCTTGTCCCAGAAGAGAGAAAGACTTTTGAGTTACCAAGAAATGCTTTGGTGTCATTTTGCTAGAGGGTAAGGATTGTCATTCCCTAATAGAGAAATAGTGTTGGGGTTAATATCCAGAACTAGAGGCATCAATCCAGCAACCACAGCATGGCTCTGTGCAGAAGTGGCTAAGACCCAACATACCCAGACTACTGATAGTGTCATTGGCTTTTGCCCATTCTACCATACCTTTCTGGACCTTTCTGTTACAGCCTAATAAATCCCCACTTTTCTGAGTAACATGGAGGCTGGATTGTTACTTATTATTTTGGAGGCACTTAATATAGATAATAAGCAGAATGTGGAATCAATAAATCAAACATTATATTAGTGGTTTTTAATTCTGATTGCTCATTAAAATCATCTTGGGGATGTTTAACAAATACTGATGCCCAAATCAATTGAATACAAACCTCTTCAGGTATTCTCTGGGACTTTGAATTTTTCCAAATTCTCCCAGATGATTCAAAAGTGAAGCTAGATCAAGAAGCATTACATTAGAATTTAGATTATTTTTTGATCATCCAGAAAATGGCAGGGAAGTAATGCACTGATAATTAAACATCACTCTCATTTGCTTGCTTGAGAAGTGCTGATATTTAGCCAGGTAACATGTCCTCAAAACACAAATCCTTGGCAGGAAAAGTACCTTAAAAGTGAAATCTAACATAATTTCCAGGAACTACCACACTTGTTCACTCTTGCCTACATCTGTCTCAGATTCTTCTGGGTTCATTGACATAAACACACAAGAGGGCTTTTGATCAAAGCTTTCCCAAGTGAAACTGGGAGCTCTTTAAAAGCAATATTATGGGCAATAACAGTAGACATTCTACTGCCTTATGGTCTAAAGGAAATCAGGTATTTTCAAACTCAGTATTCTACATATATGTGTAATATATATTAGAGATAATATATGGCATATATGTCAATGATATATAATTACTGAGTGTGACCATTAATTGTGATATTTTAATTTTATTGGATTAAGAAGTGTGCAGGGGATTAGTAGACCACACTTATATGTTTCTGATTGGGTCATGGAGGTGGACCTGGGGTACCATATCTGGTCTCCAGCTCCTTCTATAGCACTGTTCCCTTGCTCTGTTTCTTGGCCACCATGAACTGAGCAGCTTCGCTCCACCATGCCTTTATGCCATGATGTTCTTGCCATGGAGCCAACTAACCATGGACTGAATTCTTTGAAGCCATAAACCCAATTAAGCCTCTCCTCTTTTAGGTTGTGAGTCCTCGGCATTATGTCTCAGCAATGGGAAGCTGACTAATATGCTGACTGACTGCAGTTCTTGAGGTCTGGTTCAGAGAAATAAAATACCTTACTCAGAAATAGTTCCCAGTTAGGAAGGAAGGTCTGAAAAGTTAACATATAGCATTCAAAAACCAACTACGATAAATCATATGCAGACTCCCAGGAAACTAAATGGCCCATGATGAGGACAAAGAAGGAGGGCCTGAGGACCTGGTCATGGTGGACGAAGCAGCGTGGGAGCAGAAACTGCAAGGAGTTCTGGTCGTGGGTGTGTGGGTATGCAGCAAGGGCTTTCCAGATAGGTAACAACAATCAAATGAATGTGAGAAATGAGCCCCGCTGTTGGTTAGAAAGCAAAAGAAGAAAGATCTGAAAGTTTCACTTTCAGTAATAGCAGTACTTTCCATTTCTCATCAGTGACAATTTTAAAGTGTGTATTTTACTCCTTTTTCCTTTAAAATTAGTCATTCTAGCAAATGTTAAGCTTTATTTCCTGCCTTTATGAAGAAAATCATCACTCCCTAATGAATCATAACTCATCCCAGTATTAAGTGTTCAAAGTTAGTTACAGAAAGCTCAACAGTGTGGAAAAAGTAAAGCCAGTTCCCCTTCTTTTCTTGCTTAATTGCTCGATAACAAGTCTCAGGCATTACTCAGAACTGCAGTGGATGTAGGGAACCCTAGAATGGATTCTTTGCTTTTGTCAGATCACAGATTGTAATGGAGAAGGTCACAGGCAGACAGCCAAGATGATCATAGGTTTGGGTTGAGTAGAGTCTGGTAAACAGAGGTAAAGATTACACCAAAGTATCCTCAAGTTCTGGGCCATTCAGTATCTGAGTAAGCAAGGAGGAAAATAAAACCAATAGGAGCTTAAGGGTTGGTTCTGCTAATGAGGAAGCACCTAATCTCTCGGGGATTAAGCTGTACAAGAAAAGATGGGGCATATGCTTTTCCCCCCATTTCAACAATGCAAAATCCCATTGGAGACTAAAAATTGAAACAACATGTATCTTTTGAAGAATGAAACTCTGCTTGAGACATCAAGGTTCTGCTTTACTTTTGTCCTTCTACAAACCCTTACTTCCCTGTCTGGGTCTTCAGCCGAGTATTTGGAATATGAGTTTGTGATTAGATTAGAATTTCATCAAACATGGTCTGTATCTAATCAGGCTTCTCTATGATGCATAAACTATTACTACAGTGTTTTTCACAATACTAAAATTTTTGTAATAAGTTGATAATTACCTTTGAAAATGAAAAAGAAAATTTCTTGCCAAAGTGTCCTGAGATGTAACTCGTTTGAAACCACCTCCCATGTGCCCACACTGAGGTTTCATGGAGTGGCTGTCAGTCTTTTGGTTAGGATGCATCCCAGTAGCTCCTGGGAGGCTGCCCTTGAGGTGAGGAGATAATGGTGACCTTGCCTGTGCAGTGAGTGCCGGCTCTGTGCTAGGCTTTAGAAATCAGTGCACCTGTTTGGAAAACAAACAAGAGTGTCAGCATAGAATGAAGGCTGGAGGCTCAGTGAGAAGCTGCCCTTACCACAAAGAAGCCTTTTAGGGCAGCCACTTACACCCTTGCAAGCTCTTTTCTTTCTGTTGTAGCTAAAGTGGGTTAAATTTGTCTGACAGTGTTTCAGATCTTGATGAATGGGGGCACTGATGACTGCTCATTCAAAATGGTGAGGAGATGCTGGTCAGGGAGCTAATACCATGGGAGAATGAACAGACACCCTGTCAGAGAAGGAATGTCAAAGACAACGCCAAAATGCAATTCAGGGTTACATCCCATGGAATGGCCAGTGTAGGATGGGTTCTGCTTCTTGAGAGTCAGGGAGATGAGTAATAGATCTTGAGTGGAAAAGAGGAAATGTAATGGGAGAGGTCAGAGTGCCACCAATGGGGATAGAATGTCCAAGACATATCCCCCCCCGTCTCTGTCTCTGTCTCTGTCTCCCTCCCTCTCTTCCTTCCTTCCTTCCCTCCTTCCTTTTTTTCTTTCCTTTTTTGAGGCATTGTCTTGCCATGTAGTAAAGGCCAAGCTTGAATTTATTATGTAGCAAGTGCTAGGATTATAGGCATGATCCAACATGCCCTGATCAGGGTTTATTTTTATTAGGTACTTATGGACCAATCTGTGGAACTGCTGGGTTGGCACTGCTTAACCTGGCTTAAGGGCATACACAGGAGCAGATTATTTTGTAGCTGAGAAAAGAAAGGACTCTCTTCCCCCAAGAAAATGTTTACTAGGGAGCTTTTGATGGGTGAATTGGAGGAAGGGCTAGGTTAAATATCAGGAAATTCTAGTGAAGCCAGTAAGAATTGAGAATTCTATAACTGTTCAATAGCCATAGTTCTAATCTCAATAGACATGAAGATGAAGAGGGGGAAGTGGAGAAGATGAGATACTACTTCCTGTGGGGAGTAGAACTGTGGACAAAGAAATGACAGATAATTCTGAAAGGATAGCATTCAGGCTGAGAAAGAAGGTCAAATCAAGCTTGAGATCCTTTAGGGAGAATGTCAGGGACAGCATCTGTACAAAAACCTCAGAAGGATAGGTAGGCAAAATGCCAGCTTTGTTCTGTGTATGTTCTGTGGCTCTTCTCTTCAGGGAACCAACATCATAGTGAGGGACAATAGCAGTGTATAATTCCTGACAGGAAAGAGGTGTGGTCATGCAGGGAATGGCTTCAGAAATGGGATGATTTGCTTGGAAAAGAGAACTTGTTGCAGAGTTTGAGAACAGCTTGCTTCTCCTTGAAGGACCTTCCTGGGCCAAAGTAAAGAGAGGTCAGAACTGCAAGGAGGGAGAACTGCTTGGCAGGTAGCTCTCCAGGACAAGGCTTACCAAGCAAGGGTCTGCTCTACATTTCTTAATATGTATACAGGGAACGGTGTCCCATAACTGAATGTTGGTGAATAGTAAGGTCTTTTCTAGGAGCTGACTCTTGCCCCTGAGAATAGGCATCCTGAATATCAAAAGAAGGGAAGGGGCTACTGAAGGACTAGACTATAGTAGGTAAATTTCTAAGGGTTATAATGAGAGGAAAACTTGGAAGCCTTTTCTTTTAAAGGGTTGACTTATCACCAAATGTGGTGCTGCATACCCATTATCACAGCACTTGGGAGGCTGAGGCAGGAGGATCCCCCAGAGTTGAAGGCCAGCCTGGACTCCATAGTGAGACTATGTCTCAAAAAATCAAAATAAAAAAATGAAAATAAAAGGTTGACTTAGGAATTCAAAATCTATCCTGAGTCCATTGTAAAAGACGGGAATGAGATTCAGGAATGGACACATGTTGATGGTGAAGGTAGAAAGGGAACTAGGACACACTATAGCAGAGAGAAGCCACCAACAAGGGGAGTCAGGGATGCAGCAAGGTCTAAAGTGGACATGGAGAGGCAGTGTAGGACCCATGTCTGAGAGTCTTGCCTGTACCCCAACATGCCCCTTCTCTGCCAGTCCTAGAGCTAGTTGCTAAGTAGGAGGCAGACTCTTGACTCTTGCCTGACTAGATTGGGACCACTTGGTACTCAGCAAACCACACCCATGGAAGGTTCACATACCAGCATCAGCACAGCAACAACAGAAAGGGATAGGGATGGGCTTTGAGAAACTCAAACAAAGAGCCAGAGGGTTATGGTGCTGCTTCTTCATTTACTTGGACAGTTTGCTAGAAAATACTCTAATTTGTTGTATTTCTGACTCATGTCTCATTCTTCCAGAAGCTTCCTGTATGTAGATTACTGTTACCCAGGCAACCATAGAGCCTCTGAAGTTCAGTAAACTTTTTAGTATCTGCATAAAAACCTTGATTATATCTCTTTTCTAAGAGTGTGTGAGCAGTAGGAAGGCTGCACATAGTCAAGATGGTTGGACTGAATTGAATTTTCTTCTTTCCCTTATTGGAAATCAGTACTTCTGAGTCACATGGCTGAGGAGTTAGGAAACAGAATTGTAGAAAAACAAGCTTTTGTTGATCACTAAAAGGATGTTTCTGTCAGGCAACTGTGGAACCATGGTAATAGACTTGGAGTTAGTTCAATGGGGTTCCAATCCTGGTTCTTTTGTAGCCTGATGGTGTGCATTGGATAAATCACTTAGCCTTCCTCAGTTTCTCCTTTCTCATCTAAAAATGGTAGACCTTATACCAATTTTACAGGCTGTTGTGAGTGGCTGGCTGTGACTGTTAATTTTGATATGTCAACTTCATTAGATTAAGAATTGCCTAGCAGATGAATGAAGCAAGCTCTTGAATATGTCTGAGTGGATCATGAAAGTTTGACCTTGGGTACTATTCATGATATCTTACCCCTTCCTTTCTGGCACTGTTCTCTTGTGCTACTTCCTGCCTGCCATGAATTTAGCAGCTTTCTTGACCACATCCTTCCACTATGATGTTTCTGCCTTGGAGTCAATTGACCATGGATTGAATCCTCTGAACTTTGAGCCAAATTAAATCTTTCTTCCTTTAAATTGTGACTCAGTGTCATAACTCATTGACAAGAAAGCTGACTAATACAGTGCCCTGTTGTTATCAAGGCCCTCAGTATGCAGACCAAGGTGAGTACTCTACCTTCATGCCTTCCAGGTGCTAGGCTGTGCTAAATCCCTGAAGTAAATCCATATCAATCAGTCCTTGAAAGTTAATTCATCAGATCCTCTCTCATGCAGTGAGGTACAGCGAATTCCAGGAGCAGGGAACAGGTCCGGTGAATTGCCCTGCGACTTGACTGGGGAAGAGCTATAGACTGGCTGCCAAATGTAAGATTCCAATTAATGTTACGTGTCATCCTCAGTCATTTAGCAATAAGTTGACATTTTACTTCATTTATCTCATGAAAGAAATGAGAGACAGTGTCTTAGTTACTTTCTCATTGCTGGGACAAAATATAGAACCTAACACACACAAATTAAAGGAGGAAAGGTTTATTTTAGCTCATGGCTTGTAAAAGTTTCAGTCCAACAGACTGGCTTAAATTTTTTCTGCCAGATTAATTAATCCACTGCCTTCAATCTCAGTCCCCCACAATATCTCTGGACATGAACAAAACACAGACAAATTTTCTGCCAAGTGTAACACACATGGCCTGAAGTCCAACTGCCAATGCAGTCCTTGTTCCCAACTGAAACCCCTTTTCCAGCTGCATTTCAGTCAGCATTCTGGTCTTCTGAGCTCAGACCAGAGTCTCCCATTGAACTTGGCTTACAGCAGTCTAGGGCTGCTTCTCCACCCAGCATCTCCAAACCTTTCCAAACTCCTGCAAGCTGGTTCCAGTGGTTTGTGAACCACATGATCAGGTAGCATCACAGCAATGATTCCACTTCTGTGGCATAAAAATTTGTCTTGGTTACTGTTATAAAGAATCCACTTGTCAAAAACAGGCTCCTTGTTGTGAGAAAAAGAAAAGTTTATTCCAGTGATCAGTGAACAGGGACTAGAATCAGGGAGTAAAATCAGGAGATTGTAGCAGCTGGAAGGGAAAGATCTGATCCATGAGTGGATGGGCTAACTGAGAGAGAGAGAGAGAGAGAGAGAGAGAGAGAGAGAGAGCAACTAGCAGGGAGGGAAGACTATACTTATATAGATTTTGGTGAAGGGGCTATAATCATAAAGAATTTTTATGACTTGAATGCCCAAGGCTGGTCTTCTCAGGTGGATATACAGTTACTGGACTTCTTGGCACCAGCAGGGTTGTAAACCACATTTTGAGTCCGTTTGCCCTATTTACCAGGAAGCTGCTATTGCTTGCTGAAAGCAGCCTGTTTGCTTTTTCTTGTTGGTTTAGGGCAGGCATGACAATTGCATTCTTGTTGTTGGGAAAAAATACCTGAAAACCACAAGTTAAAGGAGGAAAAGTTTATTTTAGCTCACAGTTTGTAGAGGTTTCAGTCCATATCAGCTGGCTCCAAGGGTGCCATGGCAAAGGGACATGGCAGAGGAGTTTGTGGTGTAGCAGGCAGGAGGCAGTGAGCCTTCTTTTTTCCCCCCTTTTATTCCTAAAACCTATTGGTTGGTGTCACCCTCTTGAGTTAGGTCTTGGTTAGGTCTTCCCTCTTCAGTAAATCCATCATCCACAACCAAAACTATGCGACACCAACCAGTGGATTAATCCAGTATCACCCACGATCCATTGTCACGCACCCCTGATCCCATCACTCCCAAAGGCCCACCTATGAGTGCATGACACTTTGGGGGGACATCTCTATATAAGCCATAAAAGATATCATTTCACTGATTTAAACTCTAATTATTATTAAATTATTTGTAATTTGCATTAAATAATAGGCTTCCTGAGGAAGAAATTCTTACCATTTATCTCTGTATCCCCAGTGCATAGGACAGTAGCAGGAGCATATCAAAGGCTTATTAGCTACTTTTAACCAGATGAGTAAGTTAGTGACTAAAAAAATGAATTTTGTGGAAAATGAGAAAAGAGTAATGTCCTCTATGGGCAATTCATCTACCCAGCCAATACTTTTGGAGAGCCTCTCCATACTCAGTTCTGTTTTAGAGACTGGTGGTTTTGTAACAGTTCTTTTAGAATTGAAGTTACGTGAAATCTTAGAAATAAATCAGTCTCCAATCTAGAGACACTAGATATGTGTTACGAGTATGGAGACCTAAGACTTGGTAGGACTACTGTAGACTTCATGGCACTCTGATATTAGGCTTTATAAATTACCTGAGACTATCCCTGAAAGAAACATCCAAGACCAAGTGGAAGGGGCATCCAAGATGAAAGATAAAGATAGGAAATCATATGGTATGTGTGTGAGACACGAAGGTGCATGTCGGTAAGTAACAGGATGTTGAACCAAAAGAGTTACCTAGTACAAAATTTTTAATGCCCGAGAGAGAAGTTTGAACTTCATGTGTTTTCATTTGCTAGTACTGCCATAATAATACCCTATAGATGTGTAGTTTAAACTGCAATGTATTTCTTGTGGTCTCAAAGTTTGAAAGTCCAAGATCAAAATTCAACATGTTGGTTCATTCTGAGGTCTCCCCGCTTGACTTGTAGATAGTCACTTTCTTGTTCTGCTGTCAGTGGTCTTTTCTCTTCTTTTTAAAAATTTTTTAAAATTTATATATTAATTGGTACATTTTAGGTATACAGTACGTTTACATTTATCACTGGGTGCTTGTACCTGAACGTGATGTATCCTAGTTCTTATTTTTCCCCATTACCTGTGCACCTTTCACCCTCACCACCCCTCCCTATCTACATAGACTTCGTTTCCATTTTTTCCATTTCTCATAATTTTTCCTTTCCCTTCTTTCCTTTCCCCTTCCTCTCCCACCACCCCTACCCCTTTGGACCTTTTCCTATTTCAAATTATCAATTATTTGTTTTAATCATTTTCATCCTTATTTACACTTTCAGTTTCTCACACTAGAGAAACTATTTGGTATGTACACATGTGTGCCCTATTTATTTCACTTAAGAGTATGGCCTCAATGTGCATCCAAACTCCAGACACACTCAGCCACCTCATCTTTGACAAAGGAGCCAACCACCCTCATTGGAGGAAAGATAGTCTGTTCAATAAATGGTGTTGGAAAAACTGGATTTCAACCTGTCAGAGATTAAAACTAGACCCATACCTATCACCATGCACTAAACTAAGATCTAAGTGGATTAAAGAGCTAAATATCAAAACAGAAAAACTAAACTTGCTGGAAGATAAGTTAGATAGAACTCTCAATGACATTGGCATAGGAAAAGACTTTATGAACAAAACCTCAGTAGTGCGGGAACTAGCACAAAGAATCAACAACTGGGATCTTATCATATTAAAAAGCTTCTGATGGGCCGGGGATTTAGCTCAGTGGTTCCAGCGCCTGCCTCAAAAGCACAAGGTCCCGAGTTTGATCCTTGGTACCAAAAGAAAAAAAAAAAAAAGCTTCTGCACTGCAAGTGGTCTTTTCTCTTCATGTTCACATTTCTGGAGGTTCTCTGTGTTTGAATTTCCTCCTCTTATGAAGACACCTGTCAGATTGGATTAGATTCCATAGTGTTGGCTTAATTTTAGCTTAATCAGCTTCAAAACCTATATAGTGGACCCTTGACTTATGAACTCAATCAGTTCCTGAGGGCTGGTTGTAACTCAGGTTGGTTGTAATTCAATACAGCTGAGATCTGGATGTTTACCTGGGTACAGATAATAAGAGGCAGATGAGTCTTCCATTAACCTAATTAACCCAAGTTGTTCATATATCAGGTCAGTCATAACTTGAGGGTCCATTGTATCTCTAAATACAGACACATTCTGAGGTTCTACGTGTTAGAGACTCAATATGTGAATTTTTTGGGAGAGAGAGGACACAAGTCAGCTCAAAGAAATCATATTAACATGGTAGTCCAGGAAAAACTATCAGGTATCCTTGAGCAGGCAAGTAATATCCTAAGAGTGGAGTGAATGTGAATATATCTGTTTGATGTGACTAGTGGGGAACTATGTTGTATTAATGACTGCCGCAGACCAGCTGCAGTCGATGCAGGGTAGGAAGGGGAGAGGTCTCAGGCCGGCGAGTGAGAAAAGAACCTTCGCAAGCAATGTGCAGGTTCCCTCTGAGAAGTCTCAGGGTCTGATTTATTTTTATATCTTTAAGCAATGGCTAGGAGGCATTGGGCAGAACATGTTTACATTTTAGGTTGCCTTAGCAATTTCTATAGAAATAAAGGTTATTTTTTACTAAACAAAGTATATTTTTCCTAAGCTGATTCATTTCATTGAACATCATGAATACATTTAAAAATTACAATTGTCCCCTCATTTACCCACACCTAAACAGAACAGAAAGTAACTTAATCAAAATCTCTATATCAGCGGGGATACAAGCAAGATTTAATTAATTAAATGTCAAACTTGTGGTCGTCAGCTGGCCCTTGAGAAACTGCACAATGGTTAATATAGTTTGCTATTAGCTCTCTATTTTTTCTATACCTCTATTCATCTTGCTTAAATGTTATTTGGGTTCATGGTCCATGAGCAGGAAATGTTTACAGTACTTTGAGAAAAACTGAGTAACTTGCCTCCTTAGTGTATTTATCTGTCTTAACTTTCTTTCTATTTCCCATTTCCCACTGTGTCTTACATCTAAAATCTGTCCTTTCAATCTCTTTATAAGACCCCTTTAGTAAAAAGAAAGTCATCAATAGAAGAAAGGAGTTACAGTGTCAGGAAAACAGAGGGAGTTTTAGGAGGGGTTTCTTTAGAAGTGGGTGTGACAATAGAACTGAGAGAAACAGGAATTTGGGACTTTTGAGCCAGATCAGATTTCAATACAACATTGCCAATTTGCATCATGGAGAATATGCTGTTAGTCACAAATACAATGATTCCTGTGACCAGAGTAACAATTGTAAACATTAGGGCAAGAAAAAATAAAACATGAGGGTACGATGTGTTCCACCCTCCTTTTCCCCCAGCTGGAACTTTGTCAAGCAGCATTGGAGGTTGGTCGGGCTTTGCCAAATGACCTCATAGTTGGTATAGATTCGACTGCTGAATATTGACAAAGTATCGCTAGGAAAAAAGAAAATTTGTCTGTTTTTACTTATTGTTAAACATTGCAAGCTGGGGTCATATCATTTAGTCACATTTCAGAGTGCTTTTGAATATCAATGACCTTGTCCTTTAGCCAACCATAGCTCATAATGAATAGTTTCCCTGAAATCTCAGCAACACAAATTGTTATTTCAGATTTCAGCAAGGGAACATCATGACAGATAGGAACAAAGAAAATGCAAGTTTGAAAATATACATGGCATAACTTGCTAACTTGGTGACATGTCAGAAACTATCCCCATCCAACTGTTTTGTTTTGGAACTGGGAATCAAACTCAGGACCTTGTGTTTGTGAAGCAGGCCATGGAACCACTGGGCTAAATCCCCAGCCACCATTGTTTTTGGTTATCTAATGATGAGTGTTGTATGGGCCACATTTTTAGCCACTTTTACAAATGAAATTAATTGGGCAATTCCGTGAATGACTGTCATTTACTGAACTTATTTCCTTTAAATTTTTTTTGGAAAGGAAACTGACTTTTCATTCTAATTGAAATGAAAACCCATATAGCTAAGGAATACAAATAAAATGATCATATATTGTGTTCATTAAAATAAATGTACTTGTTGAAAATTTCTTTTGTTTTATGTCTGATGCTGAAGTTGTGGAGATGTCTAAGAAATGTCATCACTTCCAAGAAATTCCTTTTCAGACTTAACACTGAAATTCTGGAGTTATGTCCTTGCTTCATTTTGGTTTTCCCAAATGTCTGGGTCTTTTCTGGATCCTCTGAGTCATGCTATGAACAGTGTAGGGTGTGAAGGAGTAGAAGAAATGCATACGGGTTCCTACAAGGAATAAGTATTAGTTTTCTTTTGTTGCTATAATAAATACCTCAATCTTAGTGGCTTAAAATAGGGTAAGTTTGCTGTCTTACAATCCTGTAAGTCAGAAGTCCTAAAATTGAGGAGTCAGCAGGAGAAAAACTTCAAGGCATGTTGTCTGAACTCACTTTGAATCTATAAATCCTAGTTTCAAGTGGACTTGGTGCTATGCCTAATAATTCTACTGCACTCTTCAAGTCTACTGATGCTTAGCCCTGAGTGTACATCAGAGTCATGTGCACGGCTTAGTAAAACAAACTTCTGAGTTTCTGATTCAGTGAGTTTTGTGGAGTTGGAGAATCTGCATTCCTAACAAGTCCCCAAATGAGGCCTTTATTGGCCTAAGATTGCGCTGTGAGAGCAACCATCGCTGCCCATTTATTGTGCACTTTCCAATTTGTTCACATCTTCTCCAGCCTCAGATTACCAACACTTCTTCTGTCACCCCACTATCAGTTGACAGTGACCTTGAATCTTATATTAATGCCTCTTAGTAAGTCAGGAAGAATTTTTCTTTCTTTTTTTCCTAGACTGTTGTTCTTTTTTCTATTTTAATTCCCAACCTGTTACTTAAAAAATGTATGGTATTTATTAAAAAGAAAAAAAGATGAAAATGAACCCCAAATATTTAATATTAGATTTAGCAGATGTAAAAATGTCCTGTCAGCTTGCCATAATACTTTCTAAATATACACTGTCAGTTTATGTCCTTGTCTCAGGGAGGGCCAGAAGCCAATCAGCTGCGGGCTTGTGCCTGTCCACAGTGCCTGAGTGGCAGTGCATATAACTGAAAACAGAGACTTCTCCCTTGCCTTGTGTCCATGTATCTCCACAGCCACCTTTTACATGACACCCTCCCCCCACTGCTACCTAGAACATTTCGATGCTTTTAGAAAGGTTCAAATCCTTCTGTGTGCTCAATGAAACTGTTCTAGTAATATATTCTCAATTTTCATTTTTCCCTATTATGTCATTCCAAGTGGTAAACAAAACAATCTTGTGGAGCTTCTTACCCCCATTCACCTTTCAGCTGCTTAAAAACAAACAAAACCTTTTCTTCACCTCATATTTCTCTCCAGTTATTTTCCTCATTTAAAAATTAATATTACTTTAAATGGACAGTCACAATTCCATACATTTATGGGGTAAACTGTCATGATTTTGATCTATACCTATAACTTGGAGTTGAATTAATCTGTTTCCTTATACAGAAGTCTTTCCAAGACTTAATAGTCTTAAATACCTATATTGTCATTATACTTAGAATAATCTGTCTAAAATGTTGGTCCAGAAAGAAAGCTGACCTTGTGTTGCTAGCCTTTACTTTTTCTGGTTTAGATGGGTTCTGACAGAGGAGTCAATCTGTCCTCATTGATGTGCTTTTTTAACCAACTCTCCATCCAATTCCACACCCTCCCATCACAGTTCAGCAAGTCTGAGGGGTTTAGTTCAGTTACTATTGCCTTCTGCAGTACATCATTAACGTACATGACCGAACTGGACCAAGCACCAGGCTTGACGTTTTCCAAACACTCTTATGAGACCCAGCTAACTGCTCTTTCTCACAAAACTTTCTTTACAATTTCTGCATGAGTATGAACCAATTTGAATCAATGTTTCAAGTGTGATTTCATTAGACAATGCCAAGCACTTAACAAAAATCAAGATATATTGCGATTTTTGTTTTTCTTCTTTCTGCTTCACATTCACACATTAAAATAAGTCTTTGTGTGGCATGATTTGTCATTTGCTTAGTAATTTGAATTGCTCCCAAAATGTTGTTTTCATACATGTGGATTTCCCTTAAGTATAATTCATTTAAAGTGATTGTCATCTTTGTCATGTGAAATTTTACGAAACTGTCATTTACTGTCTTGACTTTTTTCTTTCCTTTATATTTAATTTCCTCCACTCCCTAGAACCTTGTATTTTTTTTTGAAGTGTCACCAACGTAATTACCTTTCTTTAAGTTATGGACTGGTTTGAGAAACGAATCATCTCTCTGCTTTTCTGCCTTCCTTTTAAACCAAAAAATATTTTCTCTTACCTTTCCAGGAGCCACCTGCCTCTCTGCATCTACTTCAATCACAGCGAGCACAGGGACATGAGGTTTCCACACACCATTCGCACCAACTCTCATGTGGATGTGGGATGAAGGGAGGTTGTGAAAAGTAGTGTAGAAGCTGGGAGTCACTGATAAGCTTGTTATCTTCTTTTCTGAATAGTTTTCAGCAGACACACAAGAGGAGCAATGAAAGAATAAAAAAGCAAAGAATATCATTTACTTTGGTCAGGGAGGAATGTGGCCATTGTAAATAAGTGTCTTGAATGGAGACCACGGGAATAAGTCTGAGATAAGAAGGAACAGCTCACCAGCTTGCCTGGAGTGGTCAACTGGAGTGGTCAACTCATCTTATTTGGCCTACAATGTTCCAAGCTCTGTTTCTTGGGAGACCTTTTGAGAGGCAAACCAAGACATTTGTTCAACCTGTATGGCACAGAAGTCTCCTATTCCTGTAGAACATTGTTATGCTCAAATCTAAAAGGTCCTGTAGAAGTCTTATGTGTTTTGAAGATGATTTGATCATGAGGCTGCTATACTCATCAGTGGATTCATGCACTGGTTAGTTCAGTAGCTGAATGTGGTGTCCTAAGGTGGTGCTCAGTTGGAAGTGGGTCACTGGGAGGGATCTGAAAGGATATATTTTTACTCCAGGCTCCTCCTTTCTTTCTCTCCTTCCTGGTTGTCATGGGACTAGTAGCATTCCACCACAATCCTCTTCCACCATTCCTTTCTGCCTTGGAGCCAGCCAACTCTGCCCTGAACCCACTAAAAACTGTGAGCCAAACAAACCTCTTCTTTTTTAAGTTGTGGGTGTCAGGAATTGTGTCCCATTGATGGGAAAGTGACTAACACAGAATATGGATGACTAATTACCTCTCCTGGCAGTGTGCCTTCAAGATTGTTTCTTTCTTTGTCTAAGTCAAGCAAACAACTGTTTTCAATGTGCATATATGTATATGTGAGTATGGATGGTAGCCATGGGAGAGGAGAGACTTGAGCCTCAAGTGGGAGAGGAAGCCAGGAAAGATTTTAAAAAGAAATAAACAACTCTCTTGACAATGTGAATAGCACAAGGATACATGAAATTTTCTGTCTCCATTATCATGCTGCCATTAAATCAGGGTCCTCTGGTCATTACCTACTTTTAGGTTGAATATGCAGAGATGAACATTATATGTAATAGTATTAAAAGTCTCAAAAAAGTAAACAATGGAAATCTGTTGCAGTAGGTTTTAGGAAGTAAGCTTCATGGAGGAGGTAAGCTTGCTGATCTGTGGGCATTATTTGGGTAGACAGAGAATGGGATTATTATTCAGCTCTTGATGAATTTCTTCTTTGCTAATGTAGTCCCTAGTTCAATAAGTAGATATTATCCTCCTATATAAACTGGAAAATTTTAGCTCTTTTCCACTCAATTGATCCAAACGAGAGGTTAAATATTCAAATGCCTTTGGAGCCATGAAGATATATTTTTCAATAAAGTGGGCCCCATAAAGGACAACAGTGGTGGGGATTATGGCAAACTAGGAAGAGCAGGTTTTGTCCAGATTTGGAAGTCATACTCTATTCCAAATGCCTGTAGCCACAGGGCATCAGATATAGAGTGAATAAACCTTCTAATATTCTAAGAGATTTTCAGAATCTGGATTTTATATGAAGTTTCTGGCTTTCTCAATGTAGGTATCTAATTAAAATCCTCAGAGCAAACAAAACATAGACACTCAAGTCAGGTTGTCACCACTGGCTCATACTTTTGTATGTGAAGAATTCTTTATCCCAGAGGGCATTGAAAAAGGTCTTTAACCTAGGAAGTTCCATGGCCTAAATTGTGTTCTAAGAAACTCTTGGAAGGTCAGTTAAAAAAATCATTTCAGCAATTTAAGCAACATTTATACTTTTTAAAATATTGGTAGTAAACTTGGATAGAAGTGGAAAATTTGGGAAGTAGAATTAATTTCTATTATTGTATTTGATGAGAGAAAGTTTGGGAAGGAAGAGCATGGATCAAAACTCACTTCCACGCTTTCACAATGGATTAAGGAGATGGAGGTGGTGTTAAGGGAGATAAAATAAGCTACTAACAGCAGGAGAAAATGATACTGAGGTAGAAGAAAGAACAAGATATGTAGTATTGTGATTTCCCTTTAACAGGTAAGGAAATTCAGGCCTTGTGGTGTTAAGCAGTACTCCAAAGATCACGTAGGACATGCATTACAGAGTTAGAAATCAGAGGCATGACTTTGGTTTCTAGCTCAAGAGTAATTCCATTAGCTCATGATTGCTCATGTAAATTCATTGTTTCTGATTGCAGTAGGCACTGACAGGAGGAGCTGAATGGCCTACAGGACTTGATTGAAAGGGTACCCCATGGACCACTGGAAAAATGCAGCTCTGCTGAGGTCTAATCTAGAGAAGGGATGAAGAATAACAAATAGTACCAGCTAGTGTCATGGAAGAAAAACATCATACTGTGAAAGAAGAATTACAGTTGTTTAAATTATGCTATCATGTTGTAAAGAAGAATAAGAAAGACTGGGGAGAGTGATAAGAAAACAATTCCACAGAAGTTAAACTACTAGTATCAAATAACTTCAAGTCATGTTTTGACTTATTTATTCTAGGGCCTAGGAAGTTTGTAAGATAGCACTGGGCTGTACTATGTGGCTGGTATAATTTCTAAATGATAACTGAAAAACTGCTCTCATGAGGGTCTTGGGAACTTATAGAAATAAAGTGGTGCTATTTGTGAGTAAAGTATGCAAAACAGCCAACTGGAAAGAGAGGAAATGAGTAGCAGCAGAGTCCTGTTTTCACCAGGCATCTCTTCTGGAAACTCATAGCCTCAGACTTTGAAACTCACAGCCACCCTTCTGGAAACTCATAGCCTCATACTCTCTGAGTAGGGTGGGAATGCTAAGAACCAGGTAACAGATGGGTAGCAGAACAGATTTGAGTTTTTGTTGGAAGTATCTATTTAATAGGAAAGAAGAAAAGGTCTTCAATGGCTGATGTAGAGAGACACAATCCTCTTTGTTAAAAAAGATACCTTGATTTGCTATTTGAACGTGAAAGGTGAGACCCTAAACCTAGGATTGGTTAGTGTTCAGAAATTGGGAGTGACAGTTACATTATATTGCTTAGGAAATAAATAATAATGTATACCTGAAGCCTAGTAAGAGAAAAGAAAAAGAAAGACATGGGGTTGGAGAGAAGGAATGGAAGCGGGGAGAGAGCTATGGCCCAAGAGACAATTCTCTCTATTTCTCTCTCTCTCAGTACCATGGATCAAACTCAGGAGCTTGTGCTTGCTAGGCAGGAATGGTACCACTGAGCTACATCCCAGGCCTAAGAGACAATACTCTCAAAGAAGAAGAATATCTAATATGCAATATTAAATTGTTTTTAGCATAATCATATAAACAAATTTCCTCTTTTACCATTTCCACAATTGTCAGTAAAATCTAAAACACAAGTTTATTAATTTTCTGGGATGACCTTGATAAAATATGAAAATAATGGGTAGCTAAAACAATATAAATTTATTGGCTCATAGTTATAGAAGACAAAAGTCTGAAATCAAGAGTCTGCAGTGGTGCTTCCTTCAAAGAGCTGTGAGGTAAAATCTGTTCCCTGCCCTTCTCCTAGCTCCTTGTAGCCTCTGGTGTTCCTTGGTCTGTACATAGTAATGTCTTTGTGTTTTTATATGTCTTCCAGCTATGTGTCTCTATCTCATTTCCAAATTTCTCCTTTGTACAAAGACATAGACAGATTAGGCTCTATACTAATGATTTCAATTTGATCTTCTTCAAAGATCATATTCACCAAAAAAGTCAAAGTCTCAGGTACTAAGAAGTATCCATCTTTAGGGTACACACAATTCAACCCATAACAACAAATATCTATTTGAATCATTCATTCATTCATTCATTCATTCGAGTAAGAGGAGGAAATTGTGGAATCAAGGAAAAGGCATTCATTCTACACCACAGTCAAAGTTGAGCAACAAGGATAATATTTGAGGGATGATGATATTATAAAAAAAGAAAGGAAACAAAGTCAATCAATGTTTTGGAACTGTATATAAAAATAAGAGATGAATGATAACCCAATATCCCACCTCTTTTCTGCAAGTTTGTTACAGGGAAGAAGAGCTGGATTTGAGCTTATTTTGTAAGATGGGGCACATCAAAGAACTTTTGGGTTGCAATTTTTGTCAGGGTGAAAATTATTTTCATATAATATTTCACTCCATTTTAAACAAAATTCTTACCCTAAGACTGATCCAGTACATGTTCTTTCAATTGCTATGAGAATTTTATGGTTTTGAGGAAAACAACTAACTAATCTTGGCTATATTTGTCCTTAGAATATCTTTCTAGAGTTGGGGAGAATTTATGAAACAATTTTTAGATTATGCTTACAGTCTCATTCTCTTTTTGTCTCTGTCTTCATATTTCAGACACATATCCATTTGCAATATTTTGTGGACATTTGGCTCAAGAAATCCTATAACAAAGTAATATGAAAGAATCTTAGAAACCAAAATCTTTCTGATCATATTTTCTTGGCAACTAGTGCCCTCTAGTAGGACACAAGAGGTTCATGGCAAATGTGCTTGCCACTGATCAAGTAACTAAGCAAGAATGTTTAGGTTCCCAGGCTCACACCAAGAGGCATGTGATTAGCAAGCATCATTTGGGAGATGCCATATGCAATGAGAAAGCAACTATTCTCAGGCACTGCAGAGATAATTGTGAACTGTGAATAGGAACTATTCTATGGAGGTATGCAATACTGCAAGATCTATCAGGCAAGAAAAGGAAGCCAAACTGACAGGAAACCCATGAAGCTTCAGCTATATATAACCCATCTGCAGCCACAAAATGTCAAATATCTTCCTCAAAGAATGTTTGGATACCAACATTACTTGAACTCAGTAATATGGATAAAATCTTAGATTATTTGGAAGGAAAATTTTCAGTTAAAATTCTCAATATATTTTGAAAGTAGAGACTCATCTAGTGTACAATTGAAACTTTGAAACTTGAAATGTTGGTTAGAATTGGGGTATTTCCCCATTGTCTTGGTAAATAAGATTAATGTTAGACAAAAGGAGGAGGTATGTTATCTCCTCTCATGTTCTAGTATGGAGGAAGATCGCATTGGAAGCTGCAGCTCAGAAGCAGAGATTGTTATGAGTATGATTTGGGGTTTAGTTTTGATAGTCAAGGACCTAGAGAGTAGTTATGAATATCTCTTCCACTTCTACTTTTGAGAGGAGATAGTCCTTAGAACATGATACATGACCACACTCACAAATTGCTATCTGTACTTGGGCAAAAAGAATGTATGCTAGTAGTGGATGAGGATATTGTTTCAAAGAGAGTAAAAGTGAATCTAGTCATGGGAAAAGGTATTGCTCAGGTCTAAATAGGGAGTACCTATGGGATAGAATCCTGGGGATCTGATGAGAAAAAATATACTTTTATTCCTGACTGTGGAGGGTGATGGTGGCTATTTTTTTTTTTTTTAAAGAAATTGCTCATGCTGAGAATCTGACTGAAATCATGGAAGCTGAGGCTTGGAAAGGGTGAGAATATGGGAGCACTCTGGAGAGCTTCATTATTATTTCCCTTGTGGTGAATAAGCTGACCTAGTGGTTCATATTCCTTTCCTGATGGTAAAGACCCCAGACAGCATTGTGGGACAGGATATCTTCCATAATAACACTTCTTAGGGTTAGGAGGTCAAAGTTTCAGGAGCTGGGTCTGACTTCAAGGAAGATAAAAGATGTTGGATTTAAAAAATGAGAGATTTGTGGCAGAGTAGTACTCTACTCTGTATAAATACCACATTTTCTTTATCCATCATCTGATGATGGGCATACAGGTTGCTTCCAAGATTTTGCTATTATAAATTGTGCTGCTAGAGATGGATATATATATATATATATATATATATATATATATATATATGTATAGGAAATGGGGAGATCTTTTTCAAATGGGAAGGGGAACAAAGATGGAGGGAAGGGGGAGAGGAGGAAGAGAAAGGGAATTAAAAAGAGTAATAACGAAAAAAGAAAAGGAATACAACTTTTGCTATATAATGCAAAATCATAGAGGCTTCCACTCAGATTTAAAAGAAAGACCTAAAGGGCTTTTGGGCCGCCATCTGTCCCACCGCTCCCGGCCCATAGGAGGGGCTTCCTGGCCACCATCCCTCCCGCTGCTCCTGGCCCCTGGCCCACCTCTCCCAGCTCAGAGGAGGTGAGCCATGCGGGCGCCAACAGCAGCTCCCCCCCCCGCCCCCGGTCGAAATGAGAAAACACGTAAATAAGTCTCAAAACCAGACTTCCAGATCACCTACAGCAACCCCAAAGGGAAATGAGATGGAACACTGATACTCAACCCCTTGGACCCACTGAACTGGCAGCAAAAGTGGATCTGGAAAAAATGAAATCAGAAATAATTTCTCATATAACAGGAGAGATTATACTCCTAGTGCAAGACACGATTAATAAATCTAGAGAGGAGCTGAGGAACATGATGGAATCCCAACATAGGAAACAAATGGAATCCATAAAACAGATGCAAATAGATTTCCAGATGAAAAACTCCATTGAAAGTCTACACAGCAGAATGTGCCAATGTGAGGACAGAATTTCAGATAAAAGAAAGACCTGGGAGATTAGACAATGTGCCCCTGAGAGAGGGGTGCCTAAAGCTGTTAAGTGGCATTAAGATCATCTTGTTGAGTTTATTTGGATATTCAGTGAAGTTTGAGGAGATCTGGTTAGGTGTCGAGTTGACAAGGGCTGAACTTACACCAATCAATTGTAGTTGTCAAATTGACAACCTTAAGAGAATCCTAGATAGGTGACTGGATCATGGGGCATTGTACTTATCAGTGGATTAATCCACTGATGTTCCTGGCTGAATCTGCTGTTAGAAAATGAGGACCAGTTGGAATAAGTGGGTCACTGGGAGTGTGCCTTTGGAGGGTACGTATTTTGATGGCACTTGCTCCTATGCTCTGCCTCCTGGATGCTATGAAGTGAGTAGATTTACTCCAACATGCCCTTTGGGCATGATGCTTCTGCTTTGGAGCTAGGTGACCACCGACTAAAACCCCTGAAATCATGAGCCAAAAGGAGCTTCTCATTATTTAGGTGTCAAGTGTTGGGTATTTCATCCCAGCAATGGGAAATCTAGCCAATGCACTCACAGCTTATTAGTTGGCATCGTTAAGAACATTGTAAAGCTCTTGACTCTTGCTTATTGTTAGCAACCCACTGCACCTAGCAGGATTCCCTGAGTGTAATGGATTCTTGGTAGGAATTTTCAATAACTTTGAGCAAATCACATTCGCCCTTGAACATATATTTGCTTTGAGTTGCCCCTAAAGTTCACTCCAAGCATAACAGTCCTCATAGGTCCATTAATTTCCTCCCATCTTCTCTTAGGGTAGTTCAGCACAGTGGTTTAGAATATAGACTCACTCATGCCAGGGATTTCACTCAGTAGTTCTGGTGCCTGCCTCACCAGTGCAAGGTCGTGAGTTTGATCCCTAGTATTCTGTCATTACCCTGTCTGAATTTGATTCCTGGTAGTGTTACTTACATCCTATATTACTTTGGCAGGTTTCTTAATCTCTCTTCAACTCATTTTTCTATAGGTATAAAACAAAGGTCATAATAATCCTGATTTCTCTGAAACAAATGGATATCTGTGTGAAGCACATAAAAGAGCAGTGAATGCTCAATGAATGTTCATTATTATTGCAATACATGTTTTTCAAACATTTTATAGCCAAAAGATATAATCTCTGTGACTTCAGTAAAGGAGTACCAGAGAGGGGATGAACATGTGCGTCTCTCCCACACTCCGATTAAAAAGATGCTAGACTGATCTGAGACTGCCTCCCATTTACATTGTGGTAGCAAATGTTGATTACTGAAACTGCTCATGTTCTTATGGAGGACAGACTGTGCTTCCTCATGGCAAACCGCCATGCTTACAGATGATGAGCATCTCACAGTATAACTTGAGTACTTCATCATCCCCTATTATGCAGTATATAGCTGGGTTAATAGAGGCTCATTCATTCATTCATTCATTTCCTCATACACCAATGTTTATTGAGCACTGACCTTTCCAGGTACCAAGTATGTACCTTGAGAAGCCATATCTGAGCAGGCTAGAAGCTAGTGGGATTGGACAGGGTCTCACTGATTCCTAGTTCATCCAATGACAGTGAGTCAGTGATGGGGTTATAGGAAATGCAGCATCTCAGATAAACTACATACTGATCCATAAGATAATTCTAGGAAGCTGAGTTGCTCTTTCACTGGGGTCAGAGGTGGGTCATTGATAATGCTCCTTAAGACTTTCTTCCATTACACAGACCACTTTGCATTCTGTTTTATTAAAGATAGGACATATACCAAGAGGGGAAAGAAGGTTTAAGTACAGCTCAGAATAGAAATGGAGATCTATACCTGGCTGAGGGCCATGCTCATTGCTCCTTCTTTGACACCGCTCCCATGGGCTGAACTTCTTACCTGACAGTGTGGATTCAAGGTCACTGCTTTCAGCTTTGTCACTTGTTTACTCTGGAAATGTGCAGTAAGAGAATTTCATGTATAATCCCTTCCACCCCACCCTACCATACCTAGGTGTCCTGAAAGTTAGTGCTTTTGATTCCTTCCTATTTTTCTTTATAATTTGTTTTGAAATATACATTTTTAAATTTTTCATTAAGTTTATTGGTACATTTAGGTGTGAAATACAGTTATATTCCTTGTTGGGATCTTGTACTTTACATGATGCATCTTAGTTCTTATTTTTCCCCCATTTCCCTGCCCTCCCTTTCCCTCCTCCATCCCTCCCTATTTACAAAGACTTTGTTTCCATGTTTTTCCTTTTCTCATATTTTTTCTTTTCCCTTCTTTCCTTTCCCCTACCCCTCCCACTTCCCCACTCCTTTAGACCTTTACTTCCTATTTCACATTATCAATTATACCATTTGAACCTTATTTACACTTTTAGTTTTTCACACCGGAGAAACTATTTGGTATTTGCACATGTGTGTCCTATTTATTTCACTTAAGAGTATGGCCTCAATGTGCATCCATTTAGCTATAAATATGTCTAGTTTCTTGTTCTTTATGTCTGAGTACTACTCCATTTTATTAAAAAACCCCACATCTATGGGCTGAGGATTTAGCTCAGTGGTTCTGCCGCCTGCCTCACAAGCGCAAAGTCCTGAGTTCAATCCCCTGTACCAAAAACACCCCCAAAAAACAAAAACCCCACATCTTCTTTATCCAGTCTCCAGTTGATGGGCATTTGGGCTGTTTCCAAGCTTTAGCTATCACAAACTGTGCTGCCATAAACATGGGTGCCCATATATTGCTGTGGTATGATGCTTTGAAATATACATTTTTAAGCATAGAAAAAACCTTGCAATTCCATAACCCTCAATTTCTTGTGATGGTTAATCTTGACTGTCAACTTGATTGGGTTGAGAGATGCCTAGGAAATTAGTAAAGCTTATTTCTGGGTGCATCTGTGTGAGTTATGAGGGTGTGAGCTTAGGAGTTATAATGGGTCTCTGGCCTTTTCCTCTCATGCTCTTTCCCTGCCCTTTTCTTTCTGGATGGCATGAGTTGAGCAGTGTTCCTCTGACTGCCCTTTGACCACAATGTCCCTTGTCTAGGAGATAGCCAACCATGGACTAAAACTTCTGAAAACATGAGCCGAAATAAACCTTTTCCCTTTAAGTTGTAACAGGTAAGCCTAATAATCAACTTGACTGGATTAAAATTCTCGAGGAGGAGTGACTGGATCCCACTGATGTTCATGGCTGAATGCTGCCAGGTGGTGGGGTCCAGAAGAAGAATTGGGTCACTGGGGACTGCTTTTGAGGGTATATCTCATATTGGTGCTCTTCCTCTGAGCTCTTCTTTGACCTGCCATGAAGGGAGCAGTGTTGCTGCACTACACTCTTTGACCACAGTGCTTCTGTGTTGGATTCAGCTGACTGGGCTAAAACCTTTGAATCCATGAACTAAGTTAAATATTTCCTCCTAGAAAAGCTGACCAACACAGTTGTGTATGTCATATTTTTTCTTAGCAATGAAAACTAATACACTTCCTGTTGAATAAAACATTCACATTTGCTATTTGATTTGTCCTTACAACATAGAAAGCAGGTGGAGTTTACATTCTTGACCATGGATTACTGCTGTGTTCCATCACTGGGCTATGTAGAAACATTGTTGTACTGTCTCACACCACTTAGAAGCCCCTAGAAGGTAGTAGAGCCATTGTATCTCAGACTTTCTACTCTACTTTTCTTACTACCTCTCCAAGTGCTTGTTAGAATTTTATTGAAGAGAGAGAGATGGATTAATATCCTCATTTTACCCACTGTTTATGTATCTAGTAAGAATATATCACACTGAAGAGAGCAAGTCAGTCTTATAAAACATTTCTGCAACTGCCTACTTATGTGCAACTGTACAAATGGTAGTGTTGTAGAATTCAAGAGATGGGGGAGACCACTGGGAAACAGGAAGATTTTATTTTATTCCAGGATTTTTAGGTGTATATTAGCTCAACAGACTAGCATCCAAATGTTGAGCTACAAACCAAGAAATACTCCAGTTGTTTTACACTTTTTAGAAGGGGTTGATAATGAATGATAATTTAGAAGGGGTTGTCTCTAAATGAGACAAAGACATTATTTAGTCAGAGACAGTTTAACAGTTTAACCTTGAAAGAAAACATATACAAGGAATTCTAGAATGTCATAGGACCCTGTTTACAGAAACACAGTTGTCAACTTCATCTGTATGTCTTGAGAGCAAAACAGCTTCCAAGGTGTGTCACAGGACCCCATTTACAGTAATATACCTTTTTACCTTGTCATTACCAAAGCAGAGGTCAGCATTGAAGGAATCCAGATTCCTGAGAAACTGGGACATCACAGGAGTCTGCAAGAATCTTGCTATTTACCTTACCTGCAGAGCAGAGGTCAGTAATTATGTGGAGGAGGAATCAGAGAGGGGAGAAACTGTATGAAGCTGGGAGAAACTGCTTAAGGCCAGAAAAAAACCTGATTTTCTCTAAATTTTGCTTTAGTAGACTTTTACTTCTTCTGCTGCCCCAGGAGCATTTATCAACCTGAGTTTCTCTGCTTAATCTCTCTCAATTCTTCATTGTTCCCTGAATTTTTCTGTATATAGGAGGGAATCAGTTGATACTGGTAATCTTATCTCTACATCCTACAATACAGTATCATCCTTTCTGTAGGCATATTATCATCTCCATTTGAATTTATGCAAGTTTCCCTCCTTCAACATTTCTCAACTGAATTGCAATCTACCCCTCTAGCTACTACTGTATCTGTTTTCTCCCCATGAGGCCAGTCTTCTCATAGGAACTACACTCAGCTCTTCATTGTCTGCCCATTTAGATCTCTATAGACTATATTTGATCCCTGGCATTCCAGGTTAAGAGGCTGGTCTGAGGTCACCTCTGACTCCAGTGTTGGGGAACATGGTGAATGCTTTCTAAAAGTCCTCATGTGATCTGACCCCTTCATAGCACCCACCTGTGGATTATAGCGTCCTTTGGAACTTCCCTGCAGTTTGTATGTCTTGAGGTTATCACAGTACTTTGTATATGTTTATTGAGCACATAGGTGGTTTTTGAATGGCAAAAATGTGTAGGTCCTATTCTTAGAACCATGCACTTCACCATACTTCATCATCTTAATCTTTGATCATAAGGTAAAAATGGGTATACTTAAAGCAAGTTAAAAAGGAAATATCAAGTGGAAAATATGATACAGCCAAAAATTTTCTGGTTGCTTTTGCTTATAGAAGTGGATTACCTATATGTTGGAAAAGAGAAACTTCCATGGCCTTGTTTTTAAAACAATGTAGTCTAATCACCAAGTGGGAGGCTTCTGATCATACTCTTTACATTTTTTCTCTCTTGGTTTTTAGCTCAAATATTCATAAACCTACTAAGATGACTATAGGAACCAGCCTACAATCTCGAACCTGACCAAGGGGTGAAGAGAATGAAAAACAAAGAGACATAGAAACAGGTTAAAATCTGGAGGACCAGGGGGGTCCTGTCTCCCTTGGACATAGCCCAAGTGACTGGCCCACCTTGGCTTTATTCACTCAGACACAGACACAAACAGAATCACACCGGATTCTTCTGTCTCCCACCCTCCACGGTACTTGTCTGGGTAAACAACTTAACCTCAGGTGTTTGCACTTTTCCCTGCAGCATGTGAGCACACTTGCATGCCCTTTTTCTTCTCAGTGCTCACTGAGGAGGCCAATTAGGCCTTGTTCTTTCCATTCTGTCTTCCACAGATGACTTTATGTTGAATGAGAACTGTCACCACATGGTCCCAGATTGTCAAAAGAAAAAGATTTAGATCAGAATGTAACTTAAAACTTTGGTGTAGCACAGTTTCTTTACATGGGAGACTTATAAAGAACAATGCAATTATAAACTCCTTGTAGTATAAATTCAAAGGGCAGATCATAAAATGTGCACAACAATGAGAAGAAATGCAAGAAAATGGACTCATCTTTTTCACCTTGGAAATAAGAAGGTTGAAGTAGAGCTTTATGAAGTGATTTGTCCACAGCCAGTTAGAACATGAATGGCAGAGTTTAGTCTCCAAGTTCCTTGCTGTGAAAGAAGATTGAACCTCGAGGTTGGCCAGCTGTTCACCTTTGTGCTTCTGCAGCACATTTCATATTGAAAAGATTTGTTGAGCACAGGAACATCTCATCTCAGCATGGAAGATATCTATAATCCCTTTGGGCTATATATTCTTGTAACAAAAAATTTAAGAGACTGAAGATTTCTCTTTCTATATCCATTCTTCATTAAATTGGGCACTGATGCTCTTGGACTCAGAGCAGTAGCCATTGCTCACAGTTCACTGGCTGTCAAAGGTTGCCTTTGGGATGCCCTTTTTAAAAAGGAAATTTTCATTTATATAGATAGATAAATAAATAATAGATAGCTTCTGAATTTTAGAAAGCTATATTTAGTTTATATATTAGTGCAAGAAGTACTCTGGATTCAGTAGCAAAGATATATATATATATATATATATTTGCATAAGTTCTTTTATTGGTACATTTTAGGTATACATGTTTATATTTATCATTAGGTGCCTATACCTGTATATGATGTATCTTGGTTATTTTTTCCCCATTACCTGGGTGCCCTTTCCCCCCTCCACACTTCTCTATTTACAAAGACTTTGTTTCCATTTTTTCTTTTTCTCATAATTTTTCCTTTCTCTTCTTAGCTTTCCCCTTCCCCTCCCTCTTCCTCTACCCCTTTGGACCTTTTCTTCCTATTTCACATTATCAATTATTCATTTTAATCCTTTTAATTCTTATTTACACTTTCTGTTTCTCACACTAGAGAAACTACTCAGTATTTACACATGTTGTTCTATTTATTTCACTTAAGAGTATGGCCTCAATATGCATCCATTTAGCTATAAATGTCTGTAGTTTCTCATTCTTTATGACTGAGTAGTACTCCATTTTATAAGAAAACACATTTTCTTTATCCAGTTTCCAGTTGATGGGCACTTGGGCTGTTTCCAAGCTTTAGCTATAACAAACTGTGCTGCTATAAACATGGGTGCACCTATATCACTGTGGTATGATTCTTTTAATTCTTTGGGAAAGATACCCAGCAGGGGAATAGCTGGATCAAATGGCACCTCTAGTCCTAGTTCTTTGAGGTATCTCCATCCTGATTTCCACAGTGGTTGCACCAGTCTGCACTCCCACCAACAATGCAGAAGTGTTCCTTTCTCCCCACACTCCTGCCAGCATTTGTTATTGGTTGATTTCTTGATAGCAGCCATTCTTTCTGGGGTGAGGTGGAATCTCAGTGTTGTTTTCATCTGCGTCTCTTGGATGACCTGTGATGTTGAACATTTTTTCATATGTTTATTTGCTGCTTTTACTTGTTTGTCTGAGAAATGTCTGTTCATTTCAGATGCCTATTTTTGAATTGGGTCTTTGAATTTGGGGGTCTGATTTTTTTCAGTTCTTTATATATTCTAGATAGTAGTCCTTTGTCTAAGGTACAGCTGCTAAAAGTTTTTTCCCACATTGTAGGTTGTCTCTTAGCTCTGTTGGTGGTTTCTCTTGCTGTGCAGAAGCTTTTTAATAAGATGAGATCCCAGTTGTTGATTCTTTATGCTAGTCCCTGTGCTACTGAGGTTTTGATCACAAAGTCTTTTCTTATGCCAATGTCTTCAAGAGTTCTACTCAACTTATCTTCCAGCAAGTTTAGTGTTTCTGTCTTAGTATTTAGATATTTAATCCACTTCGATCTTAGTTTAGTGCATGGTGATAGATACGGGTCTAGTTTTAATCTTTAGCCTGTTGAAATTCAGTTTTTCCAACACCATTTATTAAATAGGGTATCTTAACTCCAATGAGGGTGGTTGGCTCCTTTGTCAAAGATGAGGTGGCTGAGTATGTCTGGAGTTGTTTCTGCATCTTCTAATCTATTCCACTGATCCTTGGGTCTGTTTCTTTGCCAGTACCATGATGTTTTATCATAGTAGCTTTGTAGTATAGTTTCAAGTTGGGGATTGTGATACTCCCAGCCATGTCTCTGTTGCCTAGAATTGCTTTTGCTATTCAAGGTCTCTTCTGGTTCCAAATGAATTTTTCGATTGTTTTCTCTAGTTCTGTGAAATATATTGTTGGAATTTCAATCAGCATTGCATTAAATCTATACCACAGTTTTGGAAGTATGGCCATTTTCAATATATAGGTTCTTCCTACCCAGGAACAAAGAGTGTCTTTCCATTTTCTTATATCCTCCTCAATCTCCTTTTTCAGAGTGCTGTAGTTTTCAGTGTAGAGGTCTTTTGCTTCCTTTGTTAGATTGATTCCTAGATATTTCATTTTTTTGGATGTTATTGTAAAAGGAAATGTTTCTCTAATTTCTCTCTCAGTGAGTCTGTTATTTGTGTCCAAGAAGGCTATTGTTTTTTGAGTGTTGACCTTGTATCCAGCTACTCTATTGAATCTGTCAATTAAGTCTAGAAGTCTCTTGGAAGAGTTTATTGGATCTTCTATGTAAAGTATCATATCATCAGCAAATAATGACAGTTTAACTTCTTCCTTTTCTATCTTTATTCCTTTTATTTCTTTCTCTTGTCTAATTGCTGCGGCTAATGTTTTCAAAACTATATTGAACAGGAGTGGTGATAGTGGACATCCTTGTCTTTTTCCTGATTTTAGTGTGAAAGTTTTCAGTTTTTGACCATTTAGCATGATGTTGGCTGTTGGTTTTTCATAGATAGCCTTAATCAGGTTAAGAGAAAGACCTTCTATTTCAATTTTCTGTAGGGTTTTTATCATGAATAGGTGTTGGATTTTGTCAAATACTTTTTCTACATCTACTGAGATGATCATATGGTTTTTGTCCTTGGCTCTGTTAATATAGTGTATTATATTTATTGATTTACGTATGTTGAACCATCTTTGCATGCCTTTGATAAATCTGACTTGGTCAGGGTGTATGATCTTCTTAATGATCCTCTGCATTCTGTTTGCCAGTATCTTGTTGAGGATTTTTGTATCTATATTCATTAGGGAGATTGTCCTGTAGTTCTCTTTTTTGGTTGGGTCTTTCTCTGGTTTTGGAATCAAAATAACACTTGCTTCCAGGAATGAATTTGAAAATAATGCTTCCTGTTCAATTTCATTGATGAGTTTAAAGAATAATGGCATTAGTTCTTCTTTAAATGTCTTGTAGAATTCAGCAGTGAAGCCATCAGGACCTGGGCTTTTCTTTGTTGGTAAATTTTTAATTACATTTTCAATTTCACTAATTGTAATTGGGGTGTTTAGAATTTCTGTATTTTCTTCATTTAACTTTGGCAATTCATATGTGTCTAGGAATCTGTCCATTTCTTCTGTGTTTTCCATTTTATTAGAGTACAGATCCTTGAAGTAGGTGTTGATGATCCTCTGGATTTCTGCTGGATTTGTTGTGACTTCACCTTTTTAATTCTTAATTGCATGGATTTGAGACTTTTCTTTCCTTTTTTTTTGATAAGGTTGGCTAAGGGGTTATCGATTTCATTTATTCTTTCAAAAAAACAACCCTTTGATTCATTGATTTTTTTTATATTGTTCATTTAGTCTCCATTGTATTGATTTCTGCTCGGATCTTTATAATTTCCTCTCTTGTAGGAGCTTTGGGTTTATCATGCTCTTCTTTTTCTAGGAGCTTGAGGTTCAGCATTAGGTTGATTATTTGAGCTCTCTCTGTTTTCCTAATATGGGCATTTACTGCTATGAATTTCCCTCATATAACTGCTTTCATTTTGACCCATAAATTCCTGTATGTTGTACTGGCATTATCATTTACTTGTAGAAACTGTCTAATTTCTTCTTTAATTTCTTCTGTGACCCACTGGTTGTTCAGGAGAGTGTTCTTCAATTTCCATGTGTTTGTAGGGGTTTTGCAGTTTCTTATGCTTTTGATCTCCAATTTTATTGCACTATGGTCTGATAACATACAGGGGGTAACTTCAATTCTTTTACATTTACTTAAACATGTCCTATGAGCTAACATGTGGTCTGTTTTGGAGAATAACCTGTGTGCAGCTGAAAAGAATGTGTATTCTGATTTTGTGGGGTGGGACACTCTATAAACACCTATTAAGTCCATTTGTTCAATAGCTTGGTTCAGTTCTAGAATTTCATTGTTGACTTTTTGTTTAGATGATCTGTCTACTTGTGATAGTGGGGTATTGAGGTCCCCCACTACAATTGTTTTAGTGCTTATTTGGTTTTTCATGCCCATTAATATTTGCTTTATATAGTTGGGGGCATTCGTATTTGGTGCATATATATTTACGACTGTCATCTCTTCCTCTTGGATTCTTCCCTTCATAAGGATGTAGTGAACATCTTTGTCTCTCTTAATTAGTTTTGGTTTGAAATCTACTTTGTCTGCAAATAAGATCGCTACCCCTGCTTTCTTCTGGGTTCCTGTTGTGTGGAGAACTGTTTTCTATACTTTTAGTTTCTGTCTATGAATTTCTTTTTGAGTTAGGTGTGTTTTTTGTATACAGCACACTGTTGGATTTTTCTTCTTAATCCATTCTGCCAGTCTGTTTTTTTTTGATTGGTGAATTGAGGCCATTAACAGTGATGGTTATAATTGATAAATATTGACTCATCCTTGTCATAATGTTTTACTGTTGTTGGCTCTTTAATTTTTTATTTTTCCCCCTGTCCCTTTAGTTCCTAGCCTTGCTTGGTGGCTTCCCTCTGTTGGGCCTCATGGAGTTGTGACCTTCATTGTCTTTTTCTAGGGTATTGTTTAGAATTGTCTGGAGTGCTGGCTTAGTGTTCATGAAATTTCTCAGGTTTTCCTTGTTGTGGAAGTATCTAATTTCCCCATTGATTTTGAAAGATAATTTTGCAGGATACAACAGTCTGGGTTGGAAGTTATTTTCTTTTAGGGCTTGAAATACTTCACTCCAGGCTCTCCTTGACTTGAGGGTTTGTGTTGAGAAATCCTCTGTGATTCTGATGGGCTTTCCTTTGTAGGTGATTTGTTTCTTTTTCTCTAACTGCTTGTAGGATTTTCTTCTTCTCTTGGGCTGCTGGCATCTTGACTACTACATGTCTAGGTGTAGATTTTTTTTTTTTATCATGGCTAGTTGGAGTTCTATATGCCTCACTTACCTGTATGTCCAATTCTCTACCTCTGTCTGGGACGTTTTCTACTGTTACTTCTGTGAATAGTTTTTTTATGTCAATTGTATTCTCCTGTTTTTTTGTGGACTCCTATCAGTCTTATGTTATTCTTCTTTGCATCATCTAGCAGCTGCTGGATTGATTTCTCATGGTCCCTTACTATTTTTAAGAAATCTCTGTTTTCATGGTCACTAACCACAATCCTGTCTTCTATATCTAATACTCTATCTTCACATTCCCTTAATCTACTGTGAATGCTTTCAATAGAGTTTTTAATCTCCTGGATATGTTTGAATCTGTTTCATGGATTCTATTTCTTTCTTATCTTGGGTGATCATGGTTTCCATTTCTTTCTTATGCTGTGTATTCATGGCTTCCAGGATGGTTCTGAGCTCACCTATTTTTTTTTATCTGTTTCTGTTCTGGAGCCTCTAATCATGTCTTTTACTCTGTTCACCATCTCTGTAGTTATCTGGGAAATTATTTCTGTTTTGAATTTTTCTAGAGCCTCATTCATCTGTTTTGTTACTTCCTGTGCTATCAGTTCAGGGTGTCCAGGTGGTTGATTGTCATATTTTTCCAGCTACATTCCCCCAGGATTTGTCTTTGGTGGGGTGGAAGTCTGGGTTTGTGCCTTGCTTAAATGTCTTCTCATCTTTTTTTTGGTACTGTCCTTGGTTTAATTCCTGGGTTGATATTTCAAAATTGCTTATTGTAAGTATCTTTGTTGCTTGTATTTAGAACACTTGTGGAATGATTGCTTTCCAGATATAGCTGGTCTTTAGGTTTTGAGTCTCTAATGACTCTGAGACTATCTCATTTTCATTATACCAGGAAGGCAATCACAACACCTTAGCCCAAATGATACAATCAACAACACCATAGCATCAAGCACAGCTTAGAAAATGATAATTTGTGGTAGTTATTAATCTATCACCTTTAACTATGTGAATTATATCAAAATCGAGGACCAGCCCAACATATGTTTACAGTGAATAAACTCTTCAATATAGCAACTTTACCCTTCAGGATGGGGAGTTAGAAGGAGTTGGAGAGGGAGGGACAGATAGGTAGAAGGATAGGAAAAGGTTAGCAGTGAGGCCAGAAGACATAGGAAAATCACGCAAACTCTAAGAAACTGTTCAAGACAAGAGGAAAAGGCAGAATGAAAAAACAAAGATGTGAACAGAACCACCTAACAGCAATAGGGAGGCTAGATACTGTATTTACTTTCCTTTAAAACTACTGATAATCAAGAGAAGGAGAAAGAGAAGAAAAGAAAAATAAAGAAGAAATCCGAATTAAGTCCAGAACAGGAACAAAAAGGGAGATGAAGACCAATGTTGGACAGCAGGAGAGAGAGAGAGAGAGAGAGAGAGAGAGAGAGAGAGAGAGAGAGAGAGAGAGAGAGGGAGGGAGGGAGGGAGGGAGGGAGGGAGAGAGAGAGAGAGAGAGGCAAAAGAGAAAAATAAAAATTTTAAAAGAGTAGAAAAAATAAAAATTAAGAATTAAAAAAAAGAGAAAAAAAGTTTGCAAATAACAAAAAATAAAAATGAAGGGCCTCCTTCAGGGTGTGTCTCTGCTGTCACAATAGACAACTTGGGCAGCCGTATGCAGATATAAGTCAATGAGTCTTAGCAAGCCAGTAGCAGACCTGTGAGATTCAGGCAGATTTCTGGCTCCACTCCCAAGTTGAGCTCCCTGTCCTCCTGCAGGGTTGAACTCGGCAAGGCTCTACTGCAGGTTCCAGCTGCCTTTCCCCTAAAAATAGTCCAGATTCCGGTGGGAGGTGATAATTCCTCTAACTTACCATGTACAGTGGTGTGATGTGCCTTTATTGCAGAGATTCTCTTCACTTTTCCAGTGGGCTTCAGTTTTCATCAAGGAGCCTGAGAGAGGCCCTCTATCTGTTGTTCATTTCTGCAGCTCAGGACAATGGCCTTTATGCCCCCCTGTGCCTCTGTAGTGTAGAACCAGGTAGCAGCACAGCCAGGATGCCAGAAGCAGTGGGGGGGACTAGGGGGTGGACTGGGCCCTGCAGGCACATGCGTGGCTAAGCTGTTCAAGTTGTGTGGAGTGCGGGGCTTTTGCTCTGATAATTATAATTTTCTTCCTTGTACTAGCTTTGAATTTGGATTTTTCTTGATTTTCTAGACCTTCAAGTACATCATAAGTTTATTTATTTATTTATTTTTGTGCCAGGGATCAAACTTGGGTCCTTGCACATGTGGGGCAGGCAGCAGAACCACTGAGCTAAATCCTCTGTCCTAGTTCATTTATTTGTACTCATACTGTTTTTTTTGTTGTGGCCATTCACAACAGAAAAACAGATATTCCCTCTTAGGCTTGATTTCATTGTGTCCCATAAGTTCTGGTACATTGTACTGGAATTATCATTTGATTCTAAGTACTTCTAAGTATTTGATTTTAAGTACATTTGATTCTAAGCCTTGATTTCTTCTGTGACCCATTCATTGATTATTCAGGAGAGTATTGTTTAATTTTCATGTATTTATTTAATTTGTTTAATTTCTTTTGCCATTGATTTTTAGCGTCATTGCACTATGATCTGATGATTGCATGGGATAATTTTGATTCTTTTACATTTACTTAAACAGGTTTTATGGGCTAGCATGTGGTCTAGTTTGGAGAAAGTCCCATGTGCTGCTGAGAAAAATATGTATTTGGTTGTGTGGGTGGAATAATCTGTAGATATCTATTAAATTTATTTATTTGAAAGTTTGGGTAAATTCTGATTTTTCTTTAATTTTTTGTCTAGTTGATCTATTTGTGACAATGGGGATCCAGGCTTCTTACTATAATTGTGTTGTTGTTTATTTGCTATTTTATGTCTAGTTATGCTTTTTGAAAAAAAAATTGGATGCACTGGTGTTTGGGGCATGTATGCTTATAATTGTTATCTCTTCCTGTTGGTTGTTTTCTTAGTGAATATGTAGTGACCGTCTTTTTCTCTTCTTATCAGTTTTGGCTTAATGCCCATTGGTTCTTTTTTTTTTTTTTTTTTTTTTCTTTTTGGTACCAGGGATCAAACTCAGGACCTTGCATTTGTGAGGCAGGTACCCGAACCACTGAGCTAAATCCCTGGCCCCTACCCATTGGTTCCTATTGTATGGGATATTGTTTTCCATCCTTTCATTTTTAATCTGTAATTTTCTTTTTGGATTAAATATGTTTCTTGTATACAGCATATCATTGAGTTTTGTTCCTCTGTCTATTCTGCCAATCTATGTCTTTTGATTAGGCAATTGAAGCCACTCACATTGAAAATTATTTATTCCTGTCATTGCATTATTTTCCTGTTGCTGATTTTTAAAAATTCTACTTAACTGTTTACCTTGCCTGGTGTATTGATGCTGTTTGTCATTTTGGCATTGTTTATTTCATTTTCTCTCTCTCTCTAGGATGTCCTTGAAAATTTTGCTACTGTTGATTGGTGGTCATTAATTACTTATGCTCTTTTTTCTCATGAAAGTACCTGATTTCTCCATCAATTTTGAACGATAGTTTTGCCAGATCTATAGGTCTGGGTTGGAAGTTATTTTATTTTAGGGCTTGAAAGACTTAACTCCAAGCTTTTCTGACCTTTAAGGTTTGTGTTGAGATATCTGCTATATTTCTAATCAGTTTGCCTTTATAAATGATTCATTGCTTTTCTCTAATAGCTTTTAAGATTCTAGCTTTGATTTGAATTTCTGGGATTTTGACTATATCATGGAGAGAATCTTTTCTGATCATGGCTATTTGATGTTCTATATGCCTCAATTATTTGTATATTTAATTCTTTCCCTATACTAGGAAGTTTTTGGTATTATATCAAAACAGACTTTTTAATGTCATTTGTGCTGTCTTCTGATTTTTCACTAATTCCAACTAATCTTAGTCTTCTTCACACTGTCTAGCAGATTTTAGATGAATTTTGCATGTTCTCGTTTTTAAGGCATCTCTGAATAATTGGTCTCCAATAGCAACCCTATGTTCTCATTCTGATATGCTGTCCTCACATAAGTTCTTTCTGCTGCTCATACTTTCTGTAGAATTTTTAGTCTCTGTTTGGAACCTTTTTATGGACTCTAATTCTTTGATAAACTCATCATTCATGTTTCTTTCCCCATTAAGTTTATTGGTACATTTTAGGTATAAAATACAGTTACATTCATCATTGGGATCTTGTACCATTACATGAGTATCTTGGTTCTTATTTTTTCCCCTTCCCCTGCCCTCCCTTCACCCCCTCCACCCCTCCCTATTTGCAAAGACTTTGTTTCCATTTTTTTCCTTTTCTCATATTTTTTCTTTTCCCTTTTTTTCTTTCCCCTACCCCTCCCACTTTCCCTGCTCCTGTAGACCTTTTCTTCCTGTTACACAATATCAATTATACATTAAAAAAATTATAATATAAAGATCTAGGAGACATTGCCACAGATTTTACAGAATTTAAAATGATATAGAAAGTATATTACAAAAATCTTTTTTGAAATAAATTTAACAACTTCTAAGAAGTACCTTGGAAGACAAACTAATGAAACTAACTCTGGAGGAAATATAGAATTTGAATAGAACCTACTAAAGAAAGTATATTCCCAGCTTGAAAACCTACCTATATGACAACAGCAGGCTCATAAACATTTTAACTGATAAATTATATCAAACATTTAAAGCAGAAAAAAGAAGGAACACTTCTCCCCTCATTTTAGGAAATCAACATTGTGCTCATCCTAAAACTGGATAAAGATAATAGAAGAAAAAAGTATGAACATAGATAGAAATTTGTTTAACAAAACAAACTATTAGAAGTCAGATCTGGCAGGATGTAAAAAATGATTTTGTTATAGGGATGGCAGTGTTGGTTCAGCATTGGAAGATCCACCCCCCAAAATCATCATTTTAACAGAGGAAAGGAAAAAGCCATATGATCCTGTCACTAGTTGGAGATAAAGTATTGGACTAAATTCTACATCTGTTCATGGTAAAATCTATCAGGAGACTAGAAGTAGAACAGAACCTTGTCGACAGATTAAAGACATGTGTGGGGGGCCTTGCCCCCCCGCTAGAACTCTTGAGTGCCTTTTACGGACATATCCGGGCCTGCTGCAAATCTACCCGGCAACAAGGAAGTAGCCCCAGTACCCTCCTCTTCCTCCTCCCCTCTAGCCCTACGGTATATATGTTGTAGCAGCTTCCGCAATAAACGAGACTTGATCAGAAACCTGTCTTGTCTCCATCTCTCGTGTTCCCTGTCCTTTGTCATTCTCACCCCCCCTCTAGGGTCTCCGTTGACTTACCCGTGGGCCGGGACAAGTGGCGCCCAACGTGGGGCCAGAGAACGGGGAGATCCAGTGAAGAACGCTGCTCGGGGGCCCAATAAAATAAAATAGAAAAAGGAGGATTGCGTCTGACGTGAACCTGCCGTCTTTCCTGCACCTCGGTGAGTTGAGCAGCGATTATGGGACAGGGCATTAGCCAGCATGAGTTATTTGTACAAGGTCTTAAAGAAACTTTACAGGCACGAAGGGTAAAGGTTACAGTCAAACAGTTGTTAAAATTTTTTGATTATATTAGAGATCTCTGCCCTTGGTTTCCCGCCGAGGGTACCATTGACGAGAGGTGATGGAAAAGAGTAGGGGAGGCCCTTAAGGATTATTATGCTACTTGCGGACCAGGAAAGGTCCCGATCACTGCATTTTCTTATTGGAATCTTATTAATGACATTATCTCTCAAAAAACCAAAGATCCGGTGGTGGCTCAAGCCATCCAGGTCGGGGAGATAGCTCTCCGATCGGAGGAAGGGTCGATCACTCTCCCTCGGAGTGAGGAGTTTGTAAATACCCTGCAGGATGCCAAGATGGCGCCGAGGCCCGAGCCCCTGCAGGACGCCAAGATGGCGCCGAGGCCTGAGCCCCTGCGGGACGGGACTCCCTCAAAGGATGAAGGAGAAGACTTGATGTCTTTTGATAGCGACGATGACTTAGACAAGAAAAAACAAAATGTTCTTGATGAGGGCTTACAGGCGGGCTCTGCCTCTTCCAAGCCTTTTAAAGAAAAGCTTCGGCTCTCCTCAGCTTCCGCCTCCACTCTTTCAGCCCCTGCCTCTGACCCCGCCCCGCCTGTTAAGGAGGTACCAGCTTTGTATCCTTCCCTCCGACATTTCAGAAAACCCCCCTTTTCACAGAACGGTCCGGGGGAGGCTGACTGGGCCAACCTCGAGGAGGAGGCAACCAGATATCGCAATCCTGATTGGCCACCCATAGTTCAATGTCCGCCTCCTTATCTTCCAGAACCCAACACTCCCATTGCGCCCGCTCTAGCATGCCCTGTTGTTGATCCCCAAAAGGAACTCTGGGACAAGATAAAATTTCTAAAAGAACAGATAAGGTTAGAAAAGGAACATCAAGAACTTATTACCCAGCTTGAAGGCTTAAGAACAGGCAAAGCCCATGAAAATGTCCATAGAGAAGACAAACTTAAGCCACGACCCCCCGTTAGAGGGGCGGCCCCTAGGGTGCCATCCGGGTCAGGAGTATCCCTGAAACTTAAAAATGCGGAAGCCTTTCCCGTAACTAAAACTACTGACGCACAGGGACAGGCGTGGAGACACCACAGTGGTTTCGATTTTAAGGTCATTAAAAAATTTAAAACGGCCGCAGCTCAATAAGGGGCCACTGCACCTTACACAATGGCCATTTTAGAATCGGTGGCAGAAAATTGGCTCACCCCAATTGATTGGCAGACTCTGGCCCGTGCCACCCTTACAGGAGGTGATTATTTATTATGGAAATCTGAATATGTTGAAAATTGCCGAGATACTGCTAGACGCAATGCTCAGGCGGGTAATGGTTGGATACTTGATATGCTTCTAGGGGATGGGGCCTATGCTACCAGCGATCAGCAGATGCAATTTGATGCAGGGTTATATGCCCAGATTCAGACCGCAGCCACTAGAGCCTGAAGAAAGCTCCCTTCTAAAGGGGATGTGAGTGCTTCTCTCACCAATATCCGACAGGGGCCTGATGAGCTCTTCGCGGATTTTGTTCACCGCCTGCTCACAGCAGCGGGTCGGATTTTTGGGAGCGCAAAAACCGGGACAGATTTTGTTAAACAGCTTGCTTTTGAAAATGCTAATGCTGCTTGCCAGGCCGCCATCCGCCCTTATAAAAAGAAAACTGATCTCTCAGGTTACATTCGCCTTTGCTCAGAAATTGGGACCGCCTACCAACAGGGACTTGCTATGGCTGCTGCCATGCAGGGTTACACGGTCAAACAGTTTTTGTCGCGCCGCCCAGGCAACAAGTGTTTCCGGTGCGGGACAACGGGTCATTTTGCCAAGGAATGTCAGGCCCCTAGGGCGTTGGCCCCTGGGGCCTCACTTCCGGGGCCTTGCCCTCTATGCAATAGAGGAAGACATTGGGCGAGAGAATGTAGGTCCAAGACGGACGCTCAGGGCCGGCCCCTCCCGCTTGTCCATAACCCGGATCAGGGAAACGGGAGAAGGGGCCAGCCCCAGGCCCCCACACCCAAACAAATTTACAGGGCGCTCAATTTTGCTCCAGCAAGCAACAATCCATTTCAGACCTCTTCAGAGCAACAACGGGAAGTGCCGGACTGGACCTCAGTTCCACCGCCCACACAGTATTGACTCCAGAAATGGGGGTACAGGCCCTTTCGACAGGGGTCTTTGGGCCCCTGCCTAAGGAGACCTTTGGGCTTGTAATAGGCAGAAGCAGCAGCACTATGGATGGGCTGCTGATCTACCCGGGGGTGATTGATAGTGATTATTCCGGAGAGATTAGAGTTATGGTTTCTTCCCCCAAAGTCATTAACACCATTCAATCAGGCCGAAGATTTGCTCAATTGTTACTCCTTCCCCTTCTCTCTACCTCTAATAAGGCTCTTAACAATGCCCGAGGCAGCCAGGGATTCGGCTCATCCGATGTCTACTGGTCGGAGATGCTTTCAGCCCAGAAGCCTCTCATGACCTTGTGGTTGGATGGGAGACAATTTTCTGGATTGGTAGACACTGGTGCTGATGTAACTATCATCAAGGGAAAAAATTGGCCTCAGGCATGGCCATTAAAAGACACCCTCATCCATCTCAGGGGTATAGGTCAGAGTCAAAATCCTAAACAAAGTGCCAAAGATCTGACCTGGAGAGACCAAGATGGTAATCAGGGCACCATTCAACCTTATATCATCTCAGGGTTACCCATTAATCTATGGGGGAGAGACCTATTATCACAAATGGGGATGATTATTTCTAGCCCTAATGAAATTGTCACTATGCAGATGTTTAAAAATGGATACGTTCCAGGAAAAGGGCTAGGTAAAAACTCTACAGGCATTATACACCCCATTGAGCCAGTCCTTTGTAGCTTCAGCTATTCAGGCCGTATGTAAATCTTGGGCCCAAATGTATGTTATACACTATATGGATGTCACACATTACCCTAAATTTGGAAATCTTAAATATATACATGTCAACATTAATACATATAGTGGATTTGTATTTGCCACCCTACAATCCGGGGAGGCTACTAAACATGTAATTGCCCACCTTCTAGTTGCCTTCTCAGTACTTGGATGTCCACAGCAAATTAAGACAGACAATGGTCCAGGCTATGCCAGTTCTGGCTTCCCAAAGTTTTGCAAGCAATTAGAAATAACACACATAACGGGAATCCCATATAATCCACAGGGACAAGGCATTATAAAAAGAGCCAACCTCACACTCAAAATTACATTAGATAAAATAAAAAGAGGGGAATGGTACCCTATCAAGGGGTCACCTAGAAACCTGATATCACATGCACTATTTATTCTTAACTTCTTAAATTTGGATGCCAAAGGTTTATCTGCAGCCAACCATTTCTGCCAACCAGAGATGCAAAAACAATTTGCCTCTGTGATGTGGAGAGACCCCCTGGACCACTCATGGCATGGGCCTGATCCCGTACTCGTCTGGGGCCGAGGGTCAGTGTGTGTTTACTCCAAGGAAATGAAGTCAGCCAGGTGGCTTCCAGAACGCTTAGTAAAACAAGTCGATAAGCGTGTTGATGATGCCGATGATCCAACATTGTCCAATTTCAACCAGTTAACAATGGCATCTACAATTACAATCTAATAATCATAAAGAGAATAGTATAATTCAATTTGGCTAGTTATATTTGGGTGCACCCTAATTTATACACTGTATCATATGTTTGTCTATTGTCTGTTGTTTGTGTTCGTACAGTTGAGCTCAATGTTTCCCTTCCTCTTCAAAGGATATTCACCTATTGTTAAATTGACTTATAGATAATATTATTAAACTAAAGACATGCTTTTCTTCCCAGGTTGTTAATTGATCAAAGTACCACTGAAATTTATTTTATGAAAGTGACGTGCATTGTCACCCACATGCAACAATCAAATTGCAATTAACAGTTACAAAATAAAAAGATATATATTCTTAATTGTTTGTCAAAACGATTATAGATGGGAACTCCCTTTGATGAATATAGAAGTGGCCACCCAGAAAATGATTATTCTGGTCTTAATTCATTAAAGGGACCCCCTAGTAAATTTTATATTATATAATCTTATGGGAGACATATCACAATGAATATTATCTAAATATGTTATAAATTGATTGTATTGGTTGTCCTTGATATTTAAGCACTGAATATGTTGTTACAAAATGTTTACATTGGTTAAGTTCTGAATATGGTATTGTAGTATGTCCACATTGGTTATCTTCAAAAGCTTAATCAGGTTAGCCTAACCCTCTCATCTACAGCCCAGCCTTGTTTACATCGCAGGATGAAATTTTGCTTACAGGTTAAGAAGGTGACATCCCTGATTCCGTTGCATGGTCTGTTGCTGTTCCTGGCATCGACAACAAAAAGTGGATTTCAACCAGTTAACAAACAACAATTGCTCATTGCCCTGTATGGTAACCCCTGTGACTGTGCTGGGGGTTCTGGCAGGGCTGCACCCACAAGTTACACTCGTAGTACTGATTGCGGTGACAAGATTGCCTACTTAGTTTATGAGGCCGCATTAGTGGGAGGATATAACCAAAAATGGAAATGTGTCACTAAGCCTAAAATCATACCAACTGTCAATGGCAAACCAGGGCCACGCCCTGCCAGTTGTGTCATGGCCTCAGAGATGCATTCTACCTGTTACACTGAAGCCCAACAATGTACATATTCCGATGGAAAAATATATTTAACTGCTGTTCTACAAAGAACTTACAGGGGCTCCGTCGGAGGTGACTGGGATTTTCCCAGCCCCACTGGATATTCTAAATTTGGCCAAGCCTCTTGCAATGGCGGTCTTGGCAAAGATGTCTGCTGGCCACCACAGGCCCCAATCCATATATCTGATGGTGGTGGGCCTTCAGATCAGCTCAGGGAAGAGCGAGTGCAAAAACAACTTGAGACTATCATCCAAGAGATGTATCCCTCCCTAAATTATCATCCACTGGTCCTTCCCAAACCTCGAGGCCCAGACCCTGATGCCCAAACCCTGAGTGTCCTAGAGGCCACTTATCATTTGATCAATACATCCAACCCAGCCTTTGCTGCGGATTGTTGGCTATGCTTGACTCTTGGCACACCCCTGCCCCTCGCCTTGCCAGTTGTTGACCAAACTAACTATGCCAACAGTTCTAGTTATAATTGCAGTTTTTCTCTGCCCTTCAGGGTCCAGCCAGTACAGTTCAATGCCTCAGTTTGCTATCTAAATATGGGCCACAACAATAGTTTCGATATATGTGTTGGAGTCCAAAATTTCTCTCTCTGCTCAGTAGTGCTTAATGGCCCTGCCACCATTTGCCCTGCCCCGGGTCACGTGCTCGTCTGTGGAGGGAGCTTGGCATTCACCTCCCTCCCTACTAATTGGACTGGTCTGTGCGTGGTGGCGACTGTCCTCCCGGACATCTCCCTTATTCCTGGAGATGAGCCAGTGCCCTTGCCCAGCTTTGACTATATCGCTGGGTGACATAAAAGGGCCGTCTCACTGGTCCCCTTGCTTGTGGGGCTAGGGGTGTCCGGCACCCTTGCCACTGGCTCTGCTGGCGTCGGAATGGCGTTACACTCCTTTGCCAAATTATCCAACCAGTTGATTAATGATGTTCAAGCTCTCTCCAACACTCTTACAGATATACAAGATCAGATCGATTCTCTGGCTGAGGTGGTCCTTCAAAATAGAAGGGGCCTGGACCTCCTCACGGCAAAACAAGGAGGGATTTGCATAGCCCTAAATGAACATTGTTGTTTTTATGCCAATAAATCTGGGATCGTCAGGGGAAAAATTCGCGAACTTCAGGAAGATTTAAACAGACGACGACAAGAATTCACTCAAAATCCCCTCTGGACTGGCCTCAATGGTTTCCTCCCTTATCTCCTCCTTTTTCTGGGACCCTTATTGGGTCTACTCTTGCTCATTTCTCTGGGGCCCATACTTTATAACAAAATCATGCCCTTTCTTAGAGCCCAGATAGAGGCAATAAAAACAGCACCCATACAGGTCTACTATAATAGATTGGCAATGGCTGACCAGGACGAATGTCGGACCATCGATTAGGTCCTTGCCATGGCGAAGTGTTCTCGCCCCACCTGTTGAGTGGGCTGGCAAGCCAATGACGGGCAACTGAGCAAGCGTGCCATGCAATGAGAGAGCCCTCGTGTGCCGCCTAAGACAGGTGCCAGAGCCTTGATTCTCTGGTTAACCGATGACGGGTAAGGTGCACGGTGCAGATACGTATGTTGCTCTGACCCAAGACAGGCTCAGCCCCCGCAGGCTTGGCTCTCCTGACGCCTTTCTTATAATTATAATTTTAAAGGGAGGACCTGTGGGGGGCCTTGCCCCCCCGCTAGAACTCTTGAGTGCCTTTTACGGACATATCCGGGCCTGCTGCAAATCTACCCGGCAACAAGGAAGTAGCCCCAGTACCCTCCTCTTGCTCCTCCCCTCTAGCCCTACGGTATATATGTTGTAGCAGCTTCCGCAATAAACGAGACTTGATCAGAAACCTGTCTTGTCTTCATCTCTCGTGTCCCCTGTCCTTTGTCATTCTCACCCCCCCTCTAGGGTCTCCGTTGACTTACCCACGGGCCGGGACAGACATGCACTCCATACTTCCAGCGAGAAAGCCTTATATGAATGGAAAAGATAGAATGCTTTCTCCTTAAGGTGGGGAACAAGGGCAGATATGCTTACTCTTTATCTGTCCATTAAACTTTGAAACCTAGTCCCCACCAAAATAGTCTGGCAATAAAATGACACAGCTAGGATAGGATTGGCATGGCAGAAGTAAATTCTTTATATGTAAATGAAATGATCATCTACAGAGAAAATACTAAGAAATCTCTAGGAGCCTCTAGAACTTGTACTTGAATTTAGCAGGATTAGAAAACATGAGATTTATATAAAAATTCAGGTCTGTGTATACCTGCTATAAATGAAGAATTGGATATTGAAATTTAAAGGTTATGTAGGAGTACAAAGGACCTAGAAAAGTTAAAACAAAACAAAACACAAACAGTGTTGGAACATGTTTAGTACCTAATTTTAAGACTTCTTCTAAAGATACAGTAATCGAGGCAGTGTTGGTGTAACAAAAGACGTATAGATCATTGGAATAAAACAGAGAATCTAGAAATAGAACCACACATGTGTGGTCCACTGAGTTTTGAAAGATTATTTAACATTAGCGTTTTATAGAATATAAACTCAATTCAAAAGCCGAGGAAGAGATAGTGTTTTCAGCAAATGGCACTAGAACATCTGGTATCCGTATATAAAAAACTAACCTCAACCCTTTATTTCCATGCATGAAAATAACTTGAAGGGATCTATGAACTTAAATGTGAAAGCCTAAAAGTATAAAACTTTAAGAAGAAATTATAAGGGAAAATGTTTATGAATTCAGGGTAGGCAAGAACTACCTAGGATACAAAAGGCATGATGTGTAAAAGAAAAAAATTGATAAATGAGATTCCATCAAAATTTAAAACTTTAAATGACATCATTAAAATGAAAAGTAGTCCTTAAACAGACCATATTTGCAATGCATATAACCTATGAGCAGAATATATAAAGAATTCTTAGAGCTCATTAATAGACAACCCAATTAAAAAGTAGACATAAGAAGATGATAACTAGCCAGTATAGCACAAGGAAAGGTGTGCAATTCTAGAATTAGAAAAATACTAATCAGTACAATAACAAGATCGAATTATACACTCATTAGGGAGATGAAGTTAAAAGCTTTAAAAGCCTTGTCATGACTTTTTCTTTTTGTTGGATTCTCCCCCTTTGTGTTTAATTTGTCACGCCCAATGGATTCATTCTGCTGGGCTTCCTGGGGTTGTGATCCTCATTGTCTTTTCCTAGGGTATTGCCTAAAATTTTTTGGAGTGCCGGTTTGATATTCATGAAGTTCCTGAGGTGCTCTTTATCAGGAAAGTATCTTATTTCTCCATCAATTTTGAAAGATAGTTTTGCAGGGTACATCAATCTGGGTTGGAGGCTGTTTTCCTTTAGGGCTTGAAACACATCACTCCAAGCTCTTCTTGCCTTGAGGGTTTGCATTGAGAAGTCTGCTGTGATTCTGATGGACTTTCCTTTTATGTGACTTGTTTCTTTTCTCTTACTGCTTGTAGAATTTTTTCTTCTGTTGGGTTTCTGGAATCCTAACTATTATATGCCTATGTGTAGATTTTTTTGATCAAGGCTAGCTGGAGTCCTATATGCCTCACTTATCTGTATGTCCAGTTCTTTTCCCCTCCTTGGGAAGTTTTCTGCCATCACTTCTGTGAACAGTTTTTTTATGTCATCTGCACTCTCTCCTGTTTCTTCATTGACTCCAATCAGTCTTATATTATTCTTCTTTGCATCATCTGGCAGCTGCTGGATTGATTTCTCATGTTCCTTTACAATTTTAAAGCAATTTTCTTTTCCTGGTCACTAATTGCAATCTTTTCTTCTATATCTGAAATTCTATCCTCACATTGGTTCATTCTGCTGCGCAGACTTTCAATGGAGTTTTTAATCTCCTGAAAATCTGTTTGCATCTACTTTATGGATTCCATTTGTTTCCTATGTTGGGATTCCATCATGTTCCTCAGAACCTCTATTTTTTTATCTGTGTCCCTCTAGATTTATTAATCATGTCTTGCACCATGAGCACAATCTTTGCTGTTATCTGAATAATTATTTCTGATTTCATTTTTCCCAGATCCTCTTTTGTTGCCAGTTCAGGGTGTCCAGGTTGTTGAGTATCAGATTGTTCCATCTCGTTTCCCTTTTGGGTTGCTATAGGTGATCCAGAAGTCTGTTTTTGAGGCTTGTTTACATGTCTTCTCATTTCCACGGGCGGGGTGCTTCTGGTGCCTGTGAGGCTCACCTTCTCTGCCTTAGGAGCTTGGGATGGTGGCGGGGGAGCTTCCTTCTGGGTGTTGGGACTGGCTCAGCTTCTTTGCCCTAGGAGTGTGAGATGGCAGTGGGGGAGCTTCCTTCCCATCATTCATGTTTTGTATCATTTTGTGTAACTCAGCTAGCTTTTTATTAGCATCTTCTGTAAACTCCTTGATTGTTTTCCTCATTACATTTATGAGTTGTTTTGTTATATCTTCTTGGAACTCACTGAGCACTTCAGTAATTTATTTTTAAAAAATAATTCAACTCTGTGTTTTTTATTTCTTTACCTTTGATTCTTCATGGATCAGCTTTTGGGGGAGTTGAGAGTTTTTGGAGGCATTTTGTTGCCTCATATTTCTAATGCTTTTTGTTTGCTTGCTTTGTTTTGTGCTTAGGTTTGCATGTGCTTATAGAGGAAATACTCTGTTATTATGGAGATCTGTTTAGTTAGTGCCTGCTTTTCAGTATGATACATTCTGGGCATGGCTAATTCTAGGCCTCTGCCTTTGTCCCAAGCTTCATCCACCTCCATTAATTTGTGAGTGTTGATGTAGTGTTATTGGCCTAGCATCTATTTCTCCGGGATTGGACCACAGTATTGTTAATGACACAAAGGTAATCTGGATCTTGGCATACGTATACAAACTATTGTAGCAACAACTATGCTACCTTGGCAATAGCCAGTAACTCACCAACAATAATAGTGCCAAAGACAAACTGGGTTTTCACATACTATAAGAACCAAGAATGTACCACCCCTTTTCATAGAAAAAAGAACTATAATCATGGTATAAACACTGAAAGAAACCAAATATTGATGTACAGTAAATTTCTACTAAATGCAACAACTATGCCTCTATTAACAATAGAAAAGAATTCAACCGTAATAACATAGAAAGCTTATTTTTTACATTAGTAAAGATAAAGCGGGTGGGTAATGGGAGAGTGAAAGAAGAAAAAAGAGAATGAAAGAAGAAAAAATTGAAAAATTAAATAATGGAAGATGAGGACAAAAAAGTGAGATAAAGATCCTATTGAGTAGAATTGCATTGCATCATATCATTGCAGGTTTCTTGATCAAGCTACCATTCCATTCTATGATAACCATTCCTTGACTATAATACTGAATCTATAATTTGCCCTGCACACACACACTGTGTGTGTGTGTGTGTGTGTGTGTGTGTGTGTTACAAATAGAAAAAGTCTTACTCTTGAGACCCAGTCTTTTAATAACAATTTATCTTCTGGAATACAGCCAAGAAATATAAACTATGTACAAACAGCCTGTGATGGTTAATGGATTGTGTCAACTTGTATAAGAAACACCCAACTAAATTGGATCAGCATAGTTCTGAGTGTGGCTGAAAGGATTTACCAAAGATTTTCTGGGATTTATTGGGTGTGAGTGACAGCAACCAATAGGCTTGCTGTCTGAATGGAATAAAAGGGAAATGAAGGAAGGCTCACTTCTTTTTCTTTGTAGAACCTCCAGTCTTCACCTTCCCCTTGCATCTTGTCTCCTGGCTTCCAACACAGACACTTCAGCCTCCCATTGCAAACTCTTTGGCCTCTTCAGATGGACTTGCAAGGAACATACAGTGAGCTTCAGACCTCCAACTGGATCCTTCAGATCTTCAGCACACAGACAGCCTTTTTGGATTTTTTCACACCTGACTCTCTGATGGCCATTCTAAGTCAGTGTTGTAAATTCTTATGTATGTGTATATCTTGCATTAAATCTGTTTCTCTAGTAAGCACTGACTTTGACCAGACACAACCTTTGATCAGAAACAGTAGATGTAGCAGAGCTCATGGCTTATGGAAGTGTGTTTCTTAGATTAGATCCTCTCTGATGTTCACCTATTTGTGACAAAGGAAAGAAGAGGCATTGTATTTATCTTTTCTTCTCTGTACACTACAATACCTTTTCTGGTATATTGTTTGACCTCCAGGTAATTGTTGAAGTAACATGAATTATAGCTAGGGGTTTGGTTTCTTATAGTACAATGAAAATAAAATATAGGAGGAAAAAATTGAGTGCAATGAAAAGTAATAACTAGAAGTTTTAATTTTAAAATTTCTTTTGTCACAAATTAGCACAAGACACAAGTACTCAAAAAGGACATTCAGTTCAGGGATAAATACCATCACAAACTTCAGAGGGTTTGGAGGCATCATCAGTGGACAGATCATGCTTAATACTCTTAATAAGAATTCTTGGGCTGGGGATTTAGCTCAGTGGTTCTGGTGCCTGCCTCACAAGTGCAAGGTCCCAAGTTTGATCCCTAGTACTGAAGAAAAAAAATTCTTAGTTGGTAGGAAAAGCTGTCATGTTCAATTGCTGGAAATTTTCTATCTCAAATATCTTCACTTGAAAATTTATTGCACATATATATGCTTAATTTATCTGGAACTTCCAAGTTTCAGGGTGCAATGAGGTCATGGCAATAGAAACCCTAATTTCATAGGCTTATACATAGGCTAGTATGTATGACATTTGGCATTAATGACAAAAATATCATGTGGTACATAGCTGTATTGATCAGATATCCATAAAGTCTTCTAGGGTCACCATATGAAGAAATGTGAATAAGGAAAGGCAACACCAATGGGCATCTGAGGAAAGATGATTCTGCTAAGAAGGATCAGTAAGTTCAAGAGACTTAGAGGCAGAAGCATTTTTGGCTTATTTGAGCAACATTAAGGAGGTTAAATTTACTCAGCAGAGTGAAACAGAGAGAGATATGAGAAGAGGTCTGAGGGGGTTACTTAAGATGCCAACTCAAGTAAGTAGAACATGTACATCTTCAATATAGATTGAAGAACTTTTTCATGGGGACTTGAGCAGAGGATTCACATAATCTCATTCACCTCCTATGAAGACCACTCTGCTGTAGTGCAAAGATGTAGATTACAGAAGGGCAAGAGTAGATGGACAGACATAAGTCAGGTGACATAAGTCAGATAAAAGATACTATAGTTTGAATGTTGCCTGTTCTGAGAAAATTCCTACTTAAAAGCTCTTCAGTATCACCATAGAGGGCTGCTATTAGGAGGCGGCAGAGCCTATAGGAGATGAGGCCTCATCAGATGCTGTTAGGTTGCTGGGAACATGCCCTTGAAAGGAATTGTAGGATCCTGCAAGTTTGCTCTCTCTCTCTCCCCCCTCCTCCTGGTGCATTAGACAAGAGATCTTTCTGTGCCAGCTACTCTAACCATGATGTGCTGCCCCTGTCATGGGTCCAAATAATGAGGCCAGCCAATCTTGGATCGGAACCTCTAGAACTATAAGTCAGAATCTTTTCCTCTTTCTAAGTTAATTGTCTTAGGTAGTCTATTACACGAATGAGAAGGTGATAGGTGGATTTAGGTGACAGCAGTGGTTTTGGGTGAGAAGTGGTCTAGTTTTGGATAAGTTAAAATGTACAGTAATCAGCTACTGAATTAATTTAGAGATGAATTATTTAAGTGATATGAAAGAAAGCTGCAATTCAAGAATGATTTCCTTGTTTTTGGCTGAGGAGTCCTGAAGGTTGGATTTGCCATCCACGGAGATCCACTAGGCTGGAGAGCACCAGAGTGAAATTGGTGGAATACAAGTTGTAGGCTTGAACATGTCAAATATGAGGCACTTATTAGATATTAAAATAGGAAGGTTGCATTAGTTTTGTAAAGTTGCTATAGCAAAGTACCATCAGACAGGTGGTTTAAGCAACATAAACATGTTTCACAGTTCTAGAGGCCAGATACCTGATTTCAGTGTTGGTGGAATTGGTTCTCTCTTTTGGCTGTTAGGGAAAGCTCTGTTCCGGGGCTCTTTTTTGGCTTATAGGTGACCATCTTCTCCCCATGTCTCTTTACACCATCTTCCCTATAGTTTCTTCTTATAAATACACTAATCATTAAGTTAGAACTCAAATTAATAGCCTCATTTTAACTAGAGTACTTCCACAAAGATTTTACATTCAAACAAGTTCAGTGTTAGAGATATGAATTTTGGAAGATAAAATTCAACATTTAACGTGTCAAGCAATAAGAGTGATATTATGAAGTCCAAGGGAGAGGTCAGAAATAAGATGTATATTGGTTTCTGTCTGTACATGGGTGGCACTTAGTGCTAGGATGCTGAGTGAAATCACCCACTAAGATGAATGGAGGTAAACAGGTGTCTTTAGACACTTCAGCATTTAGGGGTGGATGATTTTGGCTCAGAACCATGATGAATCTCCACTTATACACACTTTCACAAATTCTAATTTGTGAATTGTTTATCCTACAAATTATTTATTTATAAATTGTTTATCCTATGATTTTTCTGGGCTGTAGGTCCTGCTCTTAGAATAGAGAGATACTTTATGTTGTGGGACAACCACAGCAGGCATTTTTATGTATACAGGATGAAGGTTCTGAAGGACTCTGATGCTAGTGGCTGTTGTTTCTGGGAAATTTCTTCACATTATTCTGTGAGAATTTAAAGTACATTTTGAAGTGCATTAAGGAACTTTGCCTTGACTTAATAACAGCCTTGATGGAAAAGGAAACACAATTCAGTTGTGCACATTTCAGACATGCAACTGCTACAATGTCTTAGAAATGAACTAAAAAACAGCCATTTTTCTTTTGTTACTTAATGATACATCATTTTGCTTGCTTTGAGTTTTCAGAATACTTGCAAATCATGCTTTGTCCATTTTCCTGGAAAGGTGGTCTTTATACATATCTAATCAGCAGTACTTCTTGAGTGCCCTAAAGAGATCATGGTGCTGGGCAGTGTGACTACACATCTACCTGGCCTAATGTGAGAACGGGGTGGTTTTGCTGTCCAGGGGAGTAATTCACATGGACTGCATATCATGCAGGAAAACCTTGAACAGAGTCAGAGTTTGCATCCTGGATCTGACTTCATTCTAGCATGTGCCATGGACAGTTCACTTAAGCTTGTACATGGCCCCATGAAGAATGTAGCCAGGATGACTTCAGTGATACCACCTAGATCAAATCTTCTGCAGTCTTATGGCTTGAAACCAATTACTTATAATTTTAAAAAAGCTGTCACTGCTTCCAGGGAACCCAGATATTTGGCCCTAATTCTTTGAATTGATGTTGGCCCAGGAATAAGATTCTAGGTGGAAAGACTAAGGATGTATTAGCAAAATAAGAACATTTAAAAAAACAATTCCTAGTGTTTAAAAAACAAGTCTCTGGCATAACTTTTTGTCTTTGCTTTTACACCTACCATGTACCTGATGACTCACATTCCATTAAAATGTGTTTAGAGTGCTCTTTCTGAGTGTTAGACTTCAAAGTGTTTAACTTCCGTGAGAATTACATTCAAAAATATTTTGGTTTGATTTCATCCTCAAACTATTACTTGAGACTGTTTTGTTCTTGTTTGGGTCTATTTAGTGGACTCATTTTTTAACTTCTCAGATAAGGATGTTGAGGTGAGATTGTATGTGCAAGAGGCTACCCTTGGTACACTCTTATTCACTTTGTAACTATTGGGCACAGAAAACTCACCATTGAGTAAGATAATACCTTAATGACTGCTTAAAATCTAAGATTTCCTTGGGATTTGATTATGCATCCAATTCTGGGTTAGCAAGAGATAGGAGATTATGTCCATTTAATGACGCAGAAATGAACTGACTGGTAGCAAACACAAATTGCGTCCCTTATTCTACATGCTTCAGTCCATTTCTTCACTTGTGGTCCTCATTTGCAGACTCCCTTCTGAGGAAACTATAACTTTTCATTTACTGCTAAGAGTTCATTAGGTTTAAAATTTTAAGATACAGGGATTCAACATGGCTGAATAGAGGAGGAGACACATTGGATCTACTCAGAGAAAAATCAACTAAAAATACAGGTAATTTGAAGAATACCTCCTGATGCCAAAATCAGTCTGAAATAAGAGACTAGTAGATCAAATAAAACATAGGCACATAAAACAGCACATCAGCCCACAGGCAACAATGGGCAACAATGAGCAACAATTGCCATATTGGGAAGTCTCCAAGAAACTGATGGACTGAAAATGTGCAGCTAACTCAAGCCACACAGGATAGATTTAGGAAAAAAGGGCCTCTTGCCTCTTTTGCCTTCCTTTGCACAGAGGATGCTATAGCCTGGCAGCAAAGTTTTCTGGCACACACAGAGGTGAGCAACCAGAAGTCTGCTCCCTTCCCAGTGGGTGTACTGCCAGCCCCTCCCCCACCTCTTTTTCCTCTATTGTGCACCCTAGCTGCTAATTGGAAAACCTAGTTAACTGAGCAAAGTTAGGGACTGCAATGCAGCAGAATTGGGAAAAGGAGTGGTAACCAGTGGCGTGAGAGAAAGATACAGAAGTGTGCACGGGATGTAAAAAACCTCAGAAGGTTGGCACTTAACCCACCAGAAAGGAGTTTGAAGGGGAGCCAAGCAGGTTTGGGTTGTATTCGTAGTGGTGACAGCACCCCTGCTCCCACCCAGTACCTTGCAACAAGCAGCAAGACATGATAGACAGGTGCCAGAGGGGGTGATACAGAGTTGGTGCAAAGACCAAGAGGAGCCAACTGTACGTGGGACTGGAAGCACCCCCAGGCTGTCTCTGCCAGAGGGCAAACAGCAACTCCTGGTAAGGAGGCTTGGGTGGGCCAGAAAGACATCCAAAAAGCTGCTGTCAAAGTCAGTCCCTGGCTTTGATCAGTTCCACAAGATGAGCCCCATATGCAGGACTAATCCCACTACGGACTTGGCAGGGTCACACAGCAGTTTTGGGATACTAACAGCCTTGGACACTACCACAGAACTGTGGACTCCAGAGGAATTTTATTATTGTTTTTCTTTGTTGGTTTTGTTTTCTTTTTCTGTTTTATTTTCATTGTTTTGATTTTTAACCTTTATTTTTATCTAGTTCTGCTTGCCATCTTTCTCTCTTTCCTCAAGTATTTCTTTTCATTTTTATGATATTTTCAAGTGAGTGAAAATTTTCTCTTGTCTTTCTGGTTGACTTTGACTTTATTATTTGACTTTTGCTTTATCCTTCATGCTTTCTCCCCTGGCCTCTGCTCCAATTTCCCAAGGCATGGGTGATCATGTGTTGTCCTCTAGCCTGGCCTCTACGACATTTCCCTTTATTTATCTCTCTGTTGTGCCCACTATCCCTCTTAAATCTTTTAGCCCTTGAGGGTCAAATCAGTCCACTAAGGGAAACTCATTGCATACAAGCTCCTGGTTTATGTTGGATTGTGTTATATAACCATAGATCTTGTTCCCATGGTTAAAGTGTCCAAAATAATAGTGCACGGGGAAGACACTTCCCTACGGTTAAAGCCGGACTTACTGATAGGGAAGCGCCCCCCCCCCCCATTCTCTCAACACATTTGAGCTTACCTAATTTGATGCCACCTCACAAGTATCTCAGGAATTTTCTTTGTTCTCAAGCAGTTTCTACCTTCACGCCAAATGTAAATGAGATGACTCCATGCACTGTAATGCTTGATAACCAATGAATTTGCTTGAAGCCCTATGACCTGAACTCTTTGTAACCAATGAAAAGAATGTAAAATGCAAGTGGGAGTCAGTCTCTTGGAGTGTGAACTCAGGCTGACCCTCCGGTAGCATGCTTTTCACTTTGCCTCAGAGACTCCCAGTATGTTTTCCATCCTCCCGGACTGTCAAAGAAAGCTGTAGCATGGAACCGAATTTTCTGCTTCCTTTGGGGGCCCGTCCAGGATGGATCGACTGCATTGATCACTTGATCATCGGTAGAAGGCCTTGCAGAAGGGACAGTGGTTCCCTTCCTGGACCCTCGAAGGGAAGGTGCACCCTCAGAACTCTTTTTGAGACTCTCCAGGGCTGAGAATGGCCTCTGTCCACTGCCAGAGGCTCTCGGAACCCAAAAGGAGTGAGGACGCATTGTCTGGTTTGGCCTGGCTACCAGAGGAGGTAAGACTCCAGGGCACTCTCATTAGTTTGTTTGGACCTGACCATATGGGCAGAAGGAGGGTTTGGTGGCTCCTCAGTGGAAACTAATGCTTCCCATTTGTTTGGTTTGCTTCCTTTTGGTTTCCTTTTGTTAGTCGAGGGACTTCTTGGGAAGGAGAGGGGAAATGTAATAGCCTCTGAGTGAATGCTGAGTGAATGAGTGAGTGTAAGCAGCCAGTGGACAGTGAAATCTATAGACTGTTCCATCTGTGTTCCATGACAAAGGGAGGGGCTACCCCCCAGAGTTACGGAGTTTGACTGGGGTCCCGTGGATGCATCTAGAAAGGGCTAAGTGGGTGCTCTTCTGATGAGAAATTCACCCTAAAGCCTGGAAAGTCCTTAAAGTGGCTGAGAGGCCTGTGACCAGCTGACTGACTGTGTGACTCCTGTAGGAGGGGCACCCCATCCTCTTTGCCTGTCTCAACGCCATTCAAGGGACCCTACATAGACACTGGGGGAGGATTAATTATTCTCACTCTAACCCATTCCTACTCCCACTGACCAAGCTTGTTGCCCAGATTCCCCTTTTTCTCTTTCCTTTGAACTCCAAAACCTGCATGATCCTGCAGTTAAGGTTGTCCTCTGACCCTCACAGGAGGAGGCTTTCTGGAGCCTCTTCACCTTCTGCAATTGGAGACACCAAGAGTGTCTGAGTCGCTAACCCTGCATTAGGTGCCCAAATCCCTCACTTTGTATCCCACTTTCTGTCCTTTTTACCACCGCCCACAAGTGGACCAAATACACAAAAAGGGCTAAAATGGATGCAAATCAGTCTAAATCGAAGCACACTGTATTAAAATATATCTTAGATAATTTTAAAAAGAGATACTCAGCAGGTGGTTATGGGGTAAAAATGAAACCCCAGAAGCTCTGCACTTTCTGTGAACTGCAGTGGCCAAAATTATGTTCTGAATGGCCATCAGAAGGAACCCTGAAATTTGATGTTGTATGCCAAGTCTGGAATAAAGTAACTGAGCCAGACAGCCACCCAGATCAGTACCCATACATTGATACCTGGCTAAATTTATGCCTAAGGCCACCACCCTGGCTCTGTTCATGTATTGCTGTAGGGCCAAATGACATCCTACTAGTAAAAAAGAGCTCCATGGGCTTGAATCCAAATAACAAAAGATATAAAACCAGGACTGATGGGGAGCAAGCCCCTTCCAAGAGGCTCTACCCTATCCTCCCAGAGGATCCAAGTCAGGGAGATTGACCCCCTTATGCATCACAGTCTCTAGCTGTGCCACCCCCAGAGCCACTTTCTGGCTGGATCCCTATGTCACCTGATTCTACAACTGCTCCACTGGCTATATGACCTCTCCCACTCCTCCCACTGAGACGTCATCAAACTCCTCCCAGGCTTCCCAAACCAGCCCCTCCCTGGACACCACCAGGTGGCTTCCCACCATGTGCCCTGCACTGGCACCCATTTGCCTGCCTCAGAATCACTGTTAACATCGGCTCCTGTTCCCAGTCCTACCCCTATGCCTCTGGGTCCTGTTTCCACCCAGATATTTCTGCCTCTGAGGCTGTTCCTATGATGTCAGTCCCTCCACTGCCACTCTGGGTTCCCATTACTTGTTCCTCTACATTCCCAATCACCTCAGTCAATCAGGACTGCCACACCAAACATGGTGCTGACCCATCCCCCTGTTTCCAGACCAGTGCTTCTGTTTCTGGAGCCTGTGCCCATACTAAACATGGTGCTCCCAGCCCAGAGGAAGGGGCTTCTGGGCTGCCTTTCCACTGCTCCTGGCCCAGAGGAAGAGGCTTCCAGGCCACCATTCCACCACTCCCAGCCCAGAGGGGGCTTCTGTCCTGCTGTTCCACCACTCCCAGCCCGGAAGGGGTGAGCCGCGCAGGCACCAATAGCATCCCCCCAACCCCCCCATCAAAATGAGAAGACACATAAACAAGTCTCAAAACCAGACTTCCAGATCACCTACAGCAACCCCAAAGGGAAATGAGATGGAACAATTGTACTCAACCACCTGGACTGAACTGGCAAGAAAAGAGGATCTGGAAAAAATGAAATCAGAAATAATTTATCAGATAACAGAGATTGTGCCCATAGTGCAAGACATGATTAATAAATCTAGAGAGGAGACAGATAAAAAAATAGAGGAGCTGAGAACATGATGGAATCCCAACATAGGAAACAAATGGAATCCATAAAACAGGTGCAAACAGATTTCCAGGAGATTAAAAACTCCATTGAAAGTCTACTCATCAGAATGAGCCAGTGTGAGGACAGAATTTCAGATATAAACAATAAGATTGCAATTAGTGACCAGAAAAAGAAAAATTGCTTCAAAATTATAAAGGACCACAAGAAATCAATCCAGCAGCTGCTAGATGATGCAAAGAAGAATAACATAAGACTGATTGGCATCAACAAAGAAACAGAAGAGAGTGCAGATGGCATAAAAAAATTGTTCACAGAAGTAATGGCAGAAAACTTCCCAAGCAGGGGACATACAGATAAGTGAGGCATATAGGATTCCAAATAGTCTTGATCAAAAAAATCTACACATATACATATAATTGTTAAGATCCCAGAAACCCAACAGAAGAACAAAGTTCTACAAGCAGTTAGAGAAAATAACAAATCACAAACAAAGGAAAGCCCATCAGAATCACAGCAGACTTCTCAATGCAAACCCTCAAGGCAAAAAGAGCTTTGAGTGATATATTCCAAGCCCCAAAGGAAAACAGCCTCCAACCCAGATTGATATGCCCTGCAAAACTATCTTTCAAAATTGATGGAGATATAAGATACTTTCATGACAAAGAGCACCTTAGGAACTTCATGAATACCAAACCAGCACTCCAAAAAATTTTAGATAATATCCTAGGTACAGACAATGAGTATCACAACCCCAGGAAGTCCAGCAGAATGAATCCATCAGGCATGACAAGAAATTAAATGTAAAGGGGGAGAATCCAACAAAAAGAAAAAGTCATGACAATGATAAGTCAATATGTATCAGTTATAACCACCAATGTTAATGGTCTCAATTCACCAATCAAAAGAAATGGACTGGCAGAATGGGTCAAGAAGCAAATTCCAACAATATGCTGCATACAAGAAACACACTTAATTCAAAAAGAAACTCATAGACTGAAAGTTAAAAGGTGGAAAACAATACTCCATGCAATGGGAACCTGAAAAAAACCAGGAGTAGCTATCCTCTTTGCAGACCAAGTGGATTTCAAACCAATGCTGATTAAGAGAGACAAAGAAGAGCACTACATCCTTGTAAAGGGAACAATCCAACAGGAAGACATGACAAACATAAATATCTATGGACCAAACACTAGTGTTCCCAACTATATAAAACAAATACTAATGGACATGAAAAGTCATATATGCACTAATACAATAGTGGGGACCTCAATACACCACTGTCACAAATAGATAGATCAATTAGACAAAAAATAAGTAATGAAATACTAGAACTCAATGGAACTCTTGAACAAATAAACTTAACAGATGTTTAGAGTGTTCCACCCCACAAAATCAGAAGACACATTCTTTTCAGCTGCACACAGATCATTCTCCAAAATAGACCACATACTCACACATAGAACATGCTTAAGTAAGTGCAAAGGAATTGAAGTTATCCCCTATATATTATCACAGAATAATGTGATGAAATTGGAGATCAATAGCAAAAGAAACTGCAAGAATTTCATAAACACATGGAAATTGAACAACACACTTCTGAATAACTAATGGGTCACAGAAGAAATTAAAGAAGAAATCAGACAGTTCCTACAATTAAATGACAATGACAATACAACATATTGGAATCTATAGGACAGAATGAAAGCAGTACTATGAGGGAAATTCATAGCAATGAATACTCATGTTAGGAAAACAGAGCGAGCCCAATTACACAACCTGATGCTGAACCTCAAGCTTCTAGAAAAAGAAGAGCAGGACAACCCCAAAGCTCATAGAAGGGAGGAAATTATAAAGATCAGAGCAGAAATCAATGCAGTGAAGACTAAGAGAATGATACAAAAAAATCAATGAAACCAAGAGTTGGTTCTTTGAAAGAATAAACAAAATTGACAAACCATTAACCAACTTTATCAGAAAAAGGAAAGAAAAGGCCCAAATCCATGCAATTAGGAATGAAAAGGGTGAAATTACAACAGACCTAGCAGAAATCCAGAGGATCATCAATACCTACTTTCAGAACCTATACGCCATTAACATGAAAAACACAGAAGAAATGGACAGATTCCTAGAAACAAATGAATTACCAAAGTTGAATGAAGAAGACCTAAAAATTCTAAATGACCCAATATCAACCAATGAAATTGAAAATGTAATTAAAAACTTACCATCGAAGAAAATCCGAGGCCTTGATGGCTTCACTGCTGAATTCTACAAGACATTTAGAGAGGAACTACTGCCACTACTGTTTAAACTCTTCAATGAAATAGAAAGGGAAGCAATATTCCCAAATTCATTCCTGGAAGCAGGCATCACCTTCATCCTAAAAGCAGAGAAAGACCCAACCGAAAAAGAGAACTATAGGCCAATCTCACTAATGAACATAGATGCAAAAATCCTTAATAAGATACTGGCAAATAGAATGTAGAAGATCATCAGGAAGATCATACACCCTGACCAAGTGGGATTCATCCCAGGAATGCAGGGATGGTTCAACATATGCAAATCGATAAATGTAATACACTATATCAATAGAGCCAAGGACAAAAAACATATGATTATCTCCATAGATACCAAAAAAGAATTTGACAAAATCCAACATGCATTTATGATAAAAACACTACAAAAAATTTGGAATAGATGGTCTCTACTTCAATCTGATAAAAGCCATCTACGAAAAACCAACATCCAGTATCATACTAAATGGTCAAAAACTGAAATCCTTCACACTAAAATCAGGAACAAGACAAGGATGTCCACTATCTCTACTCCTGTTCAATATAGTTTTGGAAACATTAGCCATAGCAATTAGGCAAGAGAAAGAAATAAAAGGAAGATAGGAAAGGAAGAAGTCAAATTCTCATTATTTGCAGATGACATGATTCTCTATATAGAAGACCCCAAAAACTCCACCAAAATTCTTGTGAATTTTACAACCAAATTCAGTAGAGTATCTGGATACAAAGTCAACACACAAAAATCAATAGCTTTCCTCTACACATGCAACAGACTCACTTAGAGAGAAATAGGGCAAACAATTCCTTTCACAATAGCATCCAAAAAACTGAAATACCTAGGAATCAACCTAATGAAAGAAATCAATGATCTCTTCTCTGAAAACTATAGCACTCTGAAAAGAGAGATTGAAGATGATATCAGAAAATGGAAAGGCATCCCCTGCTCCTGGGTAGGAAGGATCAATATGCTGAAAATGGCCATACTTCCAAAACTGCTATATAGATTCAATGCAATCCCAATTGAAATCCCAGTAGCATACTTCATGGGCCTTGAGGAAACAATCCAAAAATTCATTTGGAACAAGAAGAGATCCAGAATAGCAAAAGCAATTCCAGGTAACAGAGACATGGCAGGGGGTATCGCAATCTGCAACTTGAAACTATACTACAAAGCTACTGTGATAAAAACAGCATGGTACTGGCAAAGAAACAGACCTGAGGACCAGTGGAACAGAGTAGAAGATGCCAGAAGAACTCCAGACACACTCAGCCATCTCATCTTCAATAAAGAAACCAAACACCCTCACTGGAGGAAATATAGCCTCTTTAATAAATGGTGCTGGAAAAATTGGATTTCAACTTCCCATAGGTGAAAACTAGACCTATATCTCTCACCATGCACTAAACTAAAATTGAAATGGATTAAAGATCTAAATATTAAAATAAAAATGCTGAACCAGCTGGAACAGAGGTAGAAACAATCAACAAATGGGATCTCTTCTTATTAAAAAGCTTTTGCACGGCAAGAGAAACCACCACCAGTGTGAAGTGACAACCCACAATGTGGGAAAAATATCTTCACCTGCTGTTCCTCAGACAAAGGTCCACTATCTTGAATCTATAAAGAACTTGAAAAGATCATACCTCCCAAATTTAAAGACCCAATCTGAAAATGAGCATCTGAAATAGACATTTCTCAGAAAAAGATGTAGAAATAGCAAATAAACATATGAAAAAATGTTCAGCTTCACTGGTCATTCGAGAGATGCAAATGAAAACAATGCTGAAATCCACCTCACTCCAGAAAGAATGGCTATTATCATGAAATCAACCAGTAACAAATGCTGGTGGGGCTGTGGGGAAAGAAGAACCCTGTTCCACTGCTGGTGGGAGTGTAGACTGTGGAACCACTGTGGAAATCAGTATGGAGATACCTCAAAGAACTAGGACTGTAAGTCCCATTTGACTCAGCTATTCCCCTGCTGGGTATCTTCTCCAAAGAATTAAAAGAATCATACCACAGTGATATATGTGTACCCATATTCATAGCAGCAAAATTTGTAATAGCTAAAACTTAGAAGCAGCCCATATGCACATCTACTGGAGACTGGGGTAAAACGTGTTTCTTTAATAAAATGGAGTACTACTCAGCCATAAAGAAGCAGAAATTAGAGACATTTATAGGTAAATGGATGCACATTGAGATGATACTCAAGTGAAAGAAACAGGACATACATGTGTAAATACTGAATAGTTTCTCTACTGTGAGAAACTGAAAGTGTAAATAAGGACTAAAATGTATAATGGGTAATGTGAAATAGGAAGAAAAGGGGCAAGGGGGAATGGGAAGTGGGGGGGTGGGGGAAAGGAAAGAAGGGAATGGAATTAATATGAGAAAAAGAAAAAATGGAAACAAAGTCTTTGTAAATAGGGAGGGATGGAGGGGTTGAAGGGAGGGCAGGGGAAGGGGGAAAAGTAAGAACCAAGAGAGATTATGTAAAGGTGAAATTTCCAATGATGAATGTCATTATATTGTATACCTAAAAGGTACCATTTAAAAAGTGCTAACACTGGAGAAAAACACTATGAATGTAAGTACAGTGGGAAATCCTTAACTAATAGCTCTTCATTTTGTAAATTTAGAAGGGGAGAAACTGAGGAGAAGCACTATGTATGTAAGCATTGTGGGAAAGCTTTCAGCACACCATTTACTTGTCAAAATCATGAAAGAATTCACACTGGGGAAAAACCCTGTGAATGTAAGCTTTTTGCACACAATTTAATTGTGACAATCCTGAAAGAATTCACACTGGGGAGAAATGCTATGTATGTAAGCAATGTGGGAAAGCTAGGGAAAAAAAAGACTCCTGGTATGCTTTCCATCCTTCTGGACTGCCAAGGAAAGCTGTAGCATGGAACAGAATTTTCTGCTTCAATAGTTACCATGGTTTTTCAGTTTCTAGGCTGTGCTTGATGATATTGATTTTGCTAATTGTACTACTTTACCCAGGATGTCATAACTGTTGTAATCAGTTGTTCCCCACTGTATGACAACACTGTCATTGTCTGGGGCCATAACTATCACCATAGTCCAGTACCAGAGGACTGGATGCTGAGCCAAACAAATAGCAACTTCTGATTCTTAATAAATTGGGTAGATAGGATATTGGAACAGACACAAAGACCAAGAATCATATATGTCCAGAAGACATTTCTGAGGAATAGACATTTCCTAGAGAAGCCACAACACTAGTGACAAAGCTCTCTTCCATAAGAAATTTACAAGCATCAACATAGAAAATAAAATTTAAAAAATAGAAAATGACAAGATGCAGAAGCAAAATGAAATCCATTTTGGACAAGTCCAGGGGACAATGAGATATAGGAAATCAGAAGCCACCCACCTGAATTTTCTGAAATGATAGCAGCAGAAGTGAAAAAAGTAGATGCATGAGGATATAGAGAAAATAATCTCTCAGGTAAAAAATAAATGATCAAAATGAAGGACATGCCCAATGAATCTAGAGTAGCCACAGATTTATAGAAAAGAGAGGTTTAGGAAAATGATGGAAACCATGAATGCTCAACATAGAAAATAAATGGAATCCATGAAACAGATTCAAACAGACCTCAAAGAGATTAAAAATTCTATTGAAAGTATATGCAATAGATTGAATGAAGGCAAACACAGAATTTCTGAACTAGAAGACAGGATTGCAGTTAACCACTATGAAAATAAAGTTATCTTAAAAATATCAAGAGACCATGGAAAATCAATCCAACAGCTTCAAGATGATGCAAAGAGAAACAATATAAGATTGATTGGAATCAATGAGAAAGCTGGAGATAGTGAAAATGCCATAAAAAACCTGTTCAAAAACTAATGGGATGACACTTTCCAAACATGAAAAAAGAATCTGACACACAAATAAGTGAGGCATATAGAACTCCAACTATCCATGACCAAAATAAATCTACACCAAAGCATATAATTATCAAGATCCCAGAAATTTAGCACAAGAACAGAATATTAAAAGGTGTTAGAGAAAAGAAACAAATCACCTATAAAGGAAAACCCACCAGAATCACAGCAGACTTCTCAATGCAAATCCTTAAGTAAAGGAGAGCTTGGAGTGAAGGATTTCAGGTTCTGAAAGAAAACAATCTTCAACCCAGATTGATATACCTTGCAAAGCTATCTTTCAAAATAAGATATTTCCCTGATAAAAAAAACAACTGAAGAAATTCATGACCATTAGAACAGCTCTACAAAATACCCTGAAGGATATTTTAAAAAGAGATAATGAAGACCACAACTTGAATAACACCAACGGTAAGAAGCCACCAGGCAGAGCAAGCCATTAAACACAAGGGACAGATAGGTATTCAACAGCAGGAAAATAATATGACAAGGATAATCCAATACATTTCAGTTATAATCATCAATATAAATGGCCTCAACTCACCAATCAAAAGAAACAGACTGGCAGAATTTATCAAGAAACAAAAGCCAACAATATGGTGCATACAGGAAACACATTTAACTCAAAAAGAAATTCATAGACTGAAAGTCAAAGGATGGAAAACAATACTGCAAGAGACAAGAACCCAGAAAAAAGCAGGAATAACTATTCTATTTGCAGACAAAGTGTATTTTAAGCCAAAACTTAAGAGATTAAGTCTTGATTAATTAGGAGAGACAAAGAAGATCACTACATCCTTGTAAAGGGAATGATTCAAGAGGAAGAAATGACAATCATAAATATATATGCACCAAATACCTGTGCACCCAACTATGTAAAACAAATATTAATGGACATGGAAAATTAAATAACCACTAATACTATTGTAATGGGAGGCCTCAATACTCCACTATCACAAAAAGACAAATCAACTAGACAAAAAATCAATGGAGAAATATCAGAAATGAACTGAACCAAACCTATGAAAAAATGGACTAGTGGGTGTCTACAGAGTGCTCTACCCCACAGCATCAGAGTACACATTCTTCTCAGCTACACATGTGACATTCTCCAAAATAGCCCATAGAACACGCTTAAGTAAATGCAAAGGAATTAGAATTATCTTGTGGATATTATCCTACCATAGTGCAATAAAATTGGAAACCAATGGCAAACCCCCCCACAAAACCCCCATAAACACATGAAAATTAAGTAGCATCCACCTGAACTACCAATGAGTTATAGATGAAATTGAAGAAATTAAACAGTATATATAATTAAATGATAATGCTGATGCAACATACCAGAACTTATGGCATGCAATGAAAGTAGTCCTAAGAGGGAAATTTATAATGGTGAACTCTCACATCAGGAAAACAGAACAGGCTCAAATAAAATACCTAACATTGAACTCCAAACTTCTGGAAAAAAAAGAACAAGTCAAGCTTAAAGCTCATATGAGGGAGAAAATTAAAAAGATCAGAGCAGAAGTTAATGCAAATGAGACTAAGAAAACAATACAAAGAATCAATGAATCAGAGTTGGTTCTTTGAAAGATTAAATAAAATTGATAAACCCTTGCCAACCTTATCAAACAAAAAGGAAAGAAAAGTCTCAAATTTGTGAAATTAGGAATGAACAAGGTGAAATCACAAAGGATTCTGCAGAAACCCAGAAGGTCATCAACACCTACTTTGAGAAACTGTACTCTAAAAAGATGGAAAACACTGAAGAAATGGACAGATTCCTAGATATATGTGAATTACCAAAGCTGAATCAAGAAGATATAAAAATTCTAAATAACCCAATATCAATGAAATTGAAAATGTAATTTTAAAATTACCAACAAAGAAAATCTCAGTCCTGCCCATTTCACTGTTGAATTCAACAAGAAACTTAGAGAAGATCTAATGTCACTATTCTTCAATATCTTCAATGAAATTGAAAGGGAAGTGATACTCTCCAAATCATTCCTGGAAGCCAGTATTACCCTTATACCAAAACCAGAGAAGGATTCAACCAAAAAAGAAAACTACAAGCCAATTTCCCTAACAAACATAGATGCAAAAATTCTCAATAAGATACTGGCAAAAAGGATCAGGGATTTAGCTCAGTGGTGCCGCTGCCTGCCTCACAAGCACAAGGTCTTGACTTTGATCCCCAATACCAAAAAAAGATACTGGCAAAAAGAATAAAGAAAATCATCAAGAAGATGATACACCACAAACAAGAAGAATTCATCCCAATGATGCAGAGATGGTTCAATACATGCAAATCAACAAATAAACCATATCAATAGAACCCAAAACAAAAATCACATGATCATCTCAATAGACACGGAAAAAGCATTTGAAAAAGTCCAACACCCATTCATGATAAAAACCATACAGATAATTGGAATAGAAGGTCTTTATCTCAATCTGATAAAATCCTTTTATGAAAAACCAACAGTCAACATCATACTAAATGGTAAAAAACTGAAAGCTTTTCCCCTAAAGTCAGGAACAAAATAAGGATGTCCACTATCACCACTCCTATTCAATATAGTTCTGGAAACATTAGCCAGAGCAATCAGACAAGAGAAAGAAATAAAAGGAATAAAGATAGAAAAGGAAGAATTTAAATTATCATTATTTGCTAATGACTTGATGCTTTACAGAGAAGACCCCCAAAATTGCACCAAAATACTTCTAGATTCAATAACCAAATTCAGTAGTATAGCTGGATAAAAAGTGAACATTCAAAAATTAACAGCATTCCTGCACCCAAATAACAAATTCACAGAGAGACAAATTAGGGAAATCTCATATTTCAAAAAAGCATTGAAAAAAATGAAATATTAGGAATTAATCTCACAAAGGAAGTAAAATATCTTTATATTGAAAATTACAGTACTCTGAAAAGGAGATTGAGGAGGATATCAGAAAAAAAGAAAGATATCCCTTGCTTGTAGGTAGGAAGAACTAATATAGTGAAAATGGCTATACTCCCAAAATTGTTATGCAGATTTAATGCAAATGCAGTAAAAATACCATTAGCATAATAGCAAAAACAACTCTGGGCAACAAAGGCAAGGCAAGAGGCATCATAATCCCTGACTTAAAACTATACTACAAAGCTACTGTGATAAAAACAGCATAGTACTGTCAAAAAACAGACCTGACAATCAATGGAATCGATTAGAAGATGAAAAATGAACCCCAAACACACTCAATTACCTTATCTTTCATAAAGGGACTAAATACATTCACTGGAGAAAGATAGCCTTTTTTTTTTTTTTTTGTACTGTGGATTGAACTCAGAACCTTATGGTTGCGAGGAAGATAGCCTCTTTAATAAGTAGTGCTGGAAAAACTGGCTTTCTATGTGCCAAAGACTAAAACTAGACCCATGTTTCTCACCATGCACTAAACTAAAATCAAAGTGGATCAAAGATCTAAATATTAAAACAGAAACACTAACTATGATCAAAGAGAGAATAGGTAGAATGTTTGAGGACATAGGAGTAGGCAAAGATTTCATGAACAAAACACAGACCATATGGGAAATATTACAAAGAATGAACAACTAGGACCTCATCTTATTAAAAAGCTTTTGCATAACAAAAGAAATTGCCAACAACGTGAAAAGACAATTCACAGAGTGGGAAAAATTTTATCCAGCACTTCCTCAGACAAAGAACTAATCTTTAGAGCATATAAAAATTTAAACAATCAGCCTCCCAAATTTAAAGTTCCAATCCAAAAATGAACATCTGAGATGAATACACACTTCTTAGATGAAGAAGTAGAAACAGAAAATAAATACACCAAAAAATGTTCAACAACACTGGTCATTTGAGAGATGTAAATTACAACGCCGAGATTCCATATCACTCCAGAAAGAATGACTATTATCAAGAAATCAACCAACAACAAATACTGCTGGGGCTGTAGGGAGAAAGGAACACTTCTCCACTGTTGGTGAGAGTGTAGACAGGTGCAAACACTGAAAATCAGTGTGGAGTTTCCTCAGACACCTAGGCTTAGAAGTCCCATTTGACCCAGTGATTCCCCTGCTGGGTATCTTCCCAAAAGAATTACAAGCATCATACCACAGTGATGTATGCACACCCATATGTAATAGCTAAATCTTGTAAACAACCCAGTACCCATCAACTGATACATGGATAAAAAAGATGTGTTTTTAAAATACAATGGAGTACTATTCAGCCATAAAGAAGGATAAACTGGAGACATTTCTACGTAAAGGGATGCACTTTGGAACCATACTCTGAAGTGAAATAAATTGAACATGTGTAAATACCGCATTGTCTCTCTGGTGTGAAAAACTGAAAATAAAAATAAAGACCAAAATGGATAATAAATATTGTGAAATAAGAAATTGTTCAAAATTATACTTAGTGTGAGATACTTTGTTAATAATTAAAATGTTTTATGCAAAAGAGGCATAGTATTATTAGGAAGTGAGTTGACAGATTAGCAAATGAAAATATATTCTTTTAAGATCATGACACACAGTATATTTAACATTGTTATTCTCAAATTATTATTATTATTTTTTTGGTACTGGGGATCGAACTTGGGACCTTGCGCTTGCAAGGCAAGTGCCAGAACCACTGAGCTAAATCCCCAGCCCTCTCAAATTATTTTTGATATGAAAAATTATTTTTTCATGGAACTGCTTTTATGTTTCCTTTATTAATATCTACTTTTATTACATTAAAATAAAATCTTAAAGGACAGAGCTGCTAGTGAACTTGAAATCATTTGATTCCTGAGAAAACATTTCTAATAGTTGTTCAAGCAAACAAGATAAGAGCTGCACCAGAACTAGAGCCAGCTGCAGTTTGCTGATCTTAGTGTGCTGCTTATCCTCATTATTCAGAAGGATAAGCCACAGCCAGGACCACAGCCACATGGCTATGTTGCCTCCCAGTGAGTCAAAACATTTTTTCTCCAAATGGGAGTCTTCATTCTTGATCAAATCAAAGGATCTATTTAATTTTACAAGTTTTTTATGTATATATTTTTTGAATGTTGAGGACTAATTAACACTCCAAATAGCCTGGCATATTATGCCTGTTGAAAGGAGATACTTTATGTTGAAGCAAAGTTTTCCTTGTGCTCTTCTATTGTTTCATATTAAAGTCCAGATAGGATTTTGGAATTTTGAAAGCCAGTGTGTTTTCTAAAACATTTATCTAGAAACAGGCATGTGAATATGCTCATTTTCAGTGTGCTGGACCTCTAGATCTTTCTTGGTGCCCACCTAACTCTCTACTAAGATATATTTCAAGGATCAAACCCATTAAAGAGATCAGCTTAGGCACAGGTCCTTTTCTTTAGAATTCAGCTAAGAAGCTTATACAAATCCTCCTCCTTTCCCTCCCACACAATGACTAAGAGTTTGCTTATAACCTTGCCATTACAAGTGAGTGAGACTGTGATGACTTGAGAGAAGGAAGAAAAGGCACCTAGAGGCAGTCTCTGCTATATCCTGGAAGGGAAGTCTGGAAGGAGCTCTTAGAACAGGATATAGAGTTCAGACATCATCCAAGGCCCATGAACTCAGGTCTGCTTTTATCTGACATGGTGCATTTTCTTTTTTTAAAATTTTTATTAAATTCCTTTAATTGGTACATTGTAGGTATACAACACAATTACATTTCTCATTGGGAATTGTACCTTTACATAATGCATCTTGGTTCTTATTTTTTCCCCATTCCTAGCCCTCCCTTCATGCCCTCCACCCTTTGCTATTTACAAAGACTTTATTTCCATTTTTTCCATTTCTCATCATTTTTCCTTTCCCTTCTTTCCTTTCCCCTGCCCCTCCCAATACCCCTACCCCTTTGGACCTTTTCTTCCTATTTCACATTATCAATTATTCATTCTAATCATTGGTACATTTTAAGTATTCAATATAATGGCATTCATCATTGGAAATTTGCACCTTTACATAGTCTCTCTTGATTCTTATTTTTCACCCTTGCCCAGCCCTCCTTTCAACCCCTCCATTCCTCCCTATTTACAAAGATTTTGTTCCTATTTTTCCATTTTCTCATATTAATCCCATTCCTTTCTATCCTTTCCCCTAGCCCTCCCACTTCCTTCCCCTTTGCCCCTTTTCTTCCTATTTCACATGACCTATTATACATTTAGTCCTTATTTACACTTTGTTTCTCACACCAGAGAAACTATTTGGTATTTATACATGTGTGTCCTATTTATTTCACTTAAGAGTATTGCCTCAATGTGCATCCACTTAGCTATAAATGTCTCTAATTTCTCATTTTTTATGGCTGAGTAGTACTCCATTTTAGTAAAAAAACCACATTTTCTTTATCCAGTCTCCAGTTGATGGGCATTTGGGCTGTTTCCAAGTTTTAGCTATTATAAACTGTGCTGCTATGAACATGGGTGCACATATATCACTGTGGTATGATTCTTTTAATTCTTTGGGAAAGATCCCCAGCAGTGGAATAGCAGGGTCAAATGGGACTTCCAGTCCTAGTTCTTTGAGGTATCTCCATATTGATTTCCACAGTGGTTGCACCAGTCAGCACTCCCACCAGCAGTGGAGCAGGGTTCCTCTTTCCCCACAGTGCCGTCAGCATTTGTTATTGGTTGATTTCATGATAGCAGCCATTCTTTCTGGAGTGAAGTGGAATCTCAGCATTGTTTTCATTTGCATCTCTCGAATGACCAGTGATGTTGAACATTTTTTCATGTATTTATTTGCTTTTTCTACTTCTTTGTCTGAGAAATGTCTGTTCATTTCAGATGACCATTTTTGGATTGGGTCTTTAAATTTGGGAGGTATGATCTTTTTAAGTTCTTCATACATTTGAGATAGTAGACCTTTGTCTGAGGAAGAGCAGGTGAAGATATTTTCCCACATTGTGGGTTGTCTCTTCACACTGCTGGTGGTTTTTCCTGCTGTGCAGAAGCCTTTTAATAAGAAGAGCTCCCACTTGTTGATTGTTTGTGCTAGTTCACGGGCAACTGAGGTTTTGTTCATAAAACCTTTTCCTACACCAATGTCTTCAACCTAACCTCTGTTCCAACTGGCTCAGAGTTTCTATTTTAATATTTAGATCTTTAATCCATTTTGATTTTAGTTTAGTGCATGGTGAGAGATACAGGTCTAGTTTTAATCTTTGGCAAGTTGAAGCCCAATTTTTCAAGCACCATCTATTAAAGAGGCTATCTTTCCTCCAGTGAGGGCCTTTGGCTCCTTTATTGAAGATGAGATGTCTGAGTGTGTCTGGCATTCTTTCTGGATATTCTAATCTGTTCCACTGGTCCTCAGGTCTGTTTTTTTGCCAGTACCATGCTGATTTTATCAAAGTAGCTTTGTAGTATAGTTGTAGGTTGGGGATTGTAATACCCCCTGCCATGTCTCTGTTACCTAGAATTGCTTTTGCTATTCTGGGTCTGTTTTTGTTCCAAATGAATTTTTGCATTGTTTTCTCAAGGTCCATGAAGTATGCTGCTGGGATCTCAATTGGAGTTGCATTAAATCTATATAGCAGTTTTGGAAGTATGGCCATTTTCACAATATTAACCCTTCCTACCCAGGAACAGGGGATGTCTGTCCATTTTCTGATATCATCTTCAATCTCTCTTTTCAGAGTGCTATAGTTTTCAGAGAAGAGGTCTTTGATTTCTTTCATTAGGTTGATTCCTTGGTATTTCAGTTTTTTGGATGCTGTTGTGAAAGGAATTATTTGCCCTATTTCTCTCTCAGTGAGTCTGTCATTGGTGTAGAGGAAAGCTATTGATTTTTGTGTGTTGACGTTGTAACCAGCTACTTGACTGAATTTGTTTATTAAGTCTAGAAGACTTTTGGTGGAGTTCTTGGGGTCTTCTATATAGAGTATCATGTCATCTGCAAATAATGACAATTTGACTTCTTCATTACCTATCTTTATTCCTTTTATTTCTTTCTCTTGTCTAATTGCTGTGGCTAATGTTTCCAGAACTATATTGAACAAGAGTGGTGACAGTGGACATCTTTATCTTGTTCCTGATTTTAGTGTGAAGGATTTCAGTTTTTGACCATATAGTATGATATTGGCTGTTGGTTTTTCATAGATGGCTTCTATCAGTTTGAGGTAGAGACCATCTATTCCAATTTTTTGTAAGGTTTTTATCATAAATGCATGTTGGATTTTGTCAAATGCTTTTTCGGTATCTATGGAGATAATCATATGGTTTTTGTCCTTGGCTGTATTGATAGAGTGTATTACATTGATTGATTTTTGTATATTGAACCATCCCTGCATCCCTGGGATGAATCCCACTTGATCAGGGTGTATGATCGTCTTGATGATCTTCTGCATTCTGTTTGCCAGTATCTTATTAAGGATTTTTGCATCTATGTTCATTAGTGAGATTGGTCTATAGTTCTGTTTTTCAGTTGGGTCTTTCTCTGCTTTGGGGATCAAGGTGATGCTTGCTTCCAGGAATGAATTTGGGAGTATTGCTTCCCTTTCAATTTCATTGAAGAGTTTAAACGGTAGTGGCAGCAGTTCCTCTCTCAATGTCTTGTAGAATTCAGCAGTGAAGCCATCAGGGCCCGGGATTTTCTTAGTTGATAAGTTTTAATTACATTTTCAATTTCATTGGTTGATATTGGGTTGTTCAGAATTTTTAGGTCTTCTTCGTTCAACTTTGGTAATTCATATGTATCTAGGAATCTGTCCATTTCTTCTGTGTTGTCCATCTTATTGGCGTATAGGTTCTGGAAGTAGGTATTGATGATCCTCTGGATTTCTGCTGGGTCTGTTGTCATTTCACCCTTTTCATTCCTAATTGCATGGATTTGGGCCTTTTCTTTCCTTTTGCTGACAAGGTTGGCTAAGGGTTTGTCAATTTTGTTGATTCTTTCGAAGAACCAACTCTTGGCTTCATTGATTTTTTTGTATCATTCTCTTAGTCTCCATTGCATTGATTTCTCCTCTGATCTTTAGAATTTCCTCCCTTGTATGAGCTTTGGGGTTGTCCTGCTCTTCTTTTTCTAGAAGCTTGAGGTTCAGCCTCAGGTTGTTTAATTGGGCTCATTCTGTTTTCCTAATATGCATATTCACTGCTATGAATTTCCCTCGTAAGACTGCTTTCACTGTGTCCCATAGATTCAGATATGTTGTATTGTCATTGTCATTTAATTGAAGGAACTGTCTGATTTCTTCTTTAATTTCCTCTGTGACCCATTGGTTATTGAGAAGTGTGTTATTCAATTTCCACATGTTTATGAAATTTATTGAGTTTCTTTTGCTATGGATCTCCAATTTCATCACACTATCATCTGATTATATACAGGGGATAACTTCAATTCCTATGGAATTACTTAAACATGTTCTATGTGTGAGTATGTGGTCTATTTTTGAGAATGACCCATGTGCAGCTGAGAAGAATGTGTATTCTGATTTTGTGGGGTGGAAGACTCTGTAAACATCTGTTAAGTTCATTTGTTCAAGAGTTCGATTGAGTTCTAGTATTTCATTACTTATTTTTAGTCTAGTTGATCTATCTATTTGTGACAGTGGGGTGTTGAGGTCCCCCACTATAATTGTATTAGTGCATATATGACTTTTCATGTCCATTAGTATTTGTTTTATATAGTTGGGTGCACTAGTGTTTGGTGCATAGATATTTATGATTGTCATCTCTTCCTCTTGGATTGTTCCCTTTACAAGGATGTAGTGTCCTTCTTCATCTCTCTTAATCAGTGTTGGTTTGAAATCTACTTGATCTGCAAAGAGGATAGCTACTCCTGCTTTTTTTCGGGTTCCTGTCACATGGAGTATTGTTTTCCACCCTTTAACTTTCAGCCTATGAGTTTCCTTTTGAATTAAGTGTGTTTCTTGTATGCAGCATATTGTTGGATTTTGCTTCTTGACCCATTCTGCCAGTCTATTTCTTTTGATTGGTGAATTGAGACCATTAACGTTGATGGTTATAACTGAAACGTATTGACTTGTCATTGCCATGACTTTTTCTTTTTGTTGGGTTCTCCCCTTTTACATTTAATTTCTTGTCCTGCCAGATGGGTTTATTCTGCTTTGCTTCCTGGGGTTGTGATCCTCAATATCTGTTCCTAGGATATTGTGTAAAGTTCTTTGGAGTGCTGGTTTGGTATTCACCAAGTTCCTAAGGTGCTCTTTGTCATGAAAGTATCTTATTTCTCCATCCATTTTGAAAGATAGTTTTTCAGGGTACATCAATCTGGGTTGGAGGCTGTTTTCTTTTAGGGCTTGGAATATGTCACTCCAAGCTCTTCTTGCCTTGATGGTTTGTGTTGAGAAGTCTGCTGTGATTCTGATGGGCTTTCCTTTGTATGTGATTTGTTTCTTTTCTCTGACTGCTTGTAGAACTTTGTTCTTCTGTTGTGTTTCTGGAATCTTAACAATTATATGCCTATGTGTAGTTTTTTTTTATCAAGGCTATTTGGAGTCCTATATGCCTCACTTATCTGTATGTCAAGCTCTTTTCCCCTGCTTGGGATGTTTTCTGTCATTATTTCTGTGAAGAGATTTTTTTATGTCATCTGCACTCTCTCCTGTTTCTTCATTGAGCTCAATCAGTCTTATGTTATTCTTCTTTGCATCATCTAGCAGCTGCTGGATTGATTTCTCATGCTCCCTTATAATTTTGAAGCAATTTTTCTTTTCCTGGTCACTAATTGCAATCTTATCTTCTATATCTGAAATTCTGTCCTCACATTGGCTCATTCTGCTGTGCAGACTTTCAGTGGAGTTTTTCATGTCCTGGAAATCTATTTGCATCTGTTTTATAGATTCCATTTGTTTCTTATGTTGGGATTCCATCATGTTCCTCAGCTCCTCTCTAGATTTATTAATCATGTCTTGCTCTAGGAGCACAATTTCTCCTGTTATCTGAGAAATTATTTCTGTTTTCATTTTTTCCAGATCCCCTTTTGTTGCCAGTTCAGTGGGTCCAGGTTGTTGAGTATCAGAGTGTTTCATGTCATTTCCCTGGGGGGTTGCTGTAGGTGATCTGGAAGTCTGGTGTGGAGACTTATTTACATGTTTTCTCATTTTGACTGGGGCAGGAGGCTGTTAGCCCCTGCACGGTTTACCTCCTCTGAGCTGGGAGAGGTGGGACAGAGGCCGGGAGCAGTGGTAGGGATGTTGACCCAAAAGCCCTTTCCTGTGGGCTGGGAGCAGCAGGAGGGATGGTGGCCAGGAAGCCCCTTCCTCTGGACCAGGAGCAGTGGGATGGCCACTCAGAAGCCCCTTCCTCTGGGCTGGGAGTGGTGGGAGGGATGGTGACCCAGAAGCCCCTTCCTCTGGGCCAGGAGCAGCAGGACAGAAGGTGCCCCAAATGCCCTTTCCTCTGGGCTGGGAGCAGCGGGAGGGATGGTGACCGGGAAGCCCCTTCCTCTGGACCAGGAGCATTGGGATGGTGGCTCAGAAGCCCCTACCTCTGGGCCAGGAGCAGCGGGACTCAGTACCTTGGTCTGGTGGTCTGGTGTCCTCTGCGTCTTTGTAGTGTGGAACCAGGTGGCTGCCTGTCTGCAGCGGGGTGATTCGGCATCTGACATGGTGCATTTTCTTTAGTGGTCACTCCCTCTACAAGTAACTCTGTATTGTTTACTCACTGTTGTATTTGAGGTCATGCATATAGTGGCTGATATTTGACGCTTGCCTTTTAAGAAAAGTGCTTTGGTTATCCTTAGACTCACATTTAGTGATCTTAACCATATAAGCCTCTATTTATGGGCAACTGTAGAATAAAAGATACTCTCAAATAGTTTTTGTTCCTTAAAAATGCATTCTTGGCCTGGGGATTTAGCTGAGTGGTTCCACCACCTGCCTCACAAGTGCAAGGTCCCGAGTTCAATCGCTGGTACCCCAAAAAAATCATTCTTGTAGTAGTTGGAATCACAAGCAGTATATTAATATTACAAACCTCACAAAGACCTTGAACAGGGCACTTACAGTGTGTGGAGGAAATATATATACTAACCCAAAGCAGCTTCCTTTGTCTGAATTTGCCTGGAATTCTAAATTCCAGATTTTCTCTATTTATTGAGGAAAGTTTATTGCCCTATTCAGATCTTGCCATGTACACCATATTTATGGCGTCAGAGAATGTCTGAGAGCAAAGATATCTCCAAATATCTTTGTTATACTCAACCTACATGGATTATGTTAAATCATTGGGAATTCAAAATACATTAGTTAAGCCATTTCATGTTCTCAAAGAGCTTATTTACAAGATAGGGACATAGGATTCATAAATGTTGTGATCAGCATTCATTGAGCACATTTTTGTAAAAGGAAACTTTCCCAAATGATATAGATGAGTGTCACTAATGTAGACACTACTGTTGCCATCTGAGTTTTACAAACAATAGACAGTACAGAGATGTTAAGTAACTTGTCCAAGATTATGTGGACAGTAAAACAGTAGAAATAGAATTAAAACTTGGCAAGGTTGTCATCTGAGTCCATGTTCTTAATCCCTTGTATTGCTATGCTACCTTTTCTAAGGCTAAGCTATTTTCAAAAGTGAATATACAATAATCACTGTCTCATGATTGGTGCTAAAATCTGATTTAGATGAGTTCAGAAGTTGGCGAGCTAAAATAATAATCATTTGGATTTGTGGAGGCCAATATGATACAAAAGATGTCTACCTCCATTATCCATTTAATTAATCTATTTCCAGATGGGATTCTCTTTTCAATGAAAATCTTCTGAGCACACTTGAAATATCCCATCTGTCCTAAAAAAATGAGAAGTGATGTGTAGTTTGGAGAAGCAGAAATCCATGCAACTGCAGCTGGTGCTGGGGTACATTAAACTGCTTAGTGTGTGACTTCACTGCTTTTTAAAATTCCTTTTCGGTAGAATGGACATGATACCAGGATATAAAGTAATTAAATCAATGATGGAGACTGTTAAAATTGTCCATTATCCTGGCCCTCTCTTCCGTCCTACTGACGCCTGTTCTGGAAAGACTAAGTTACAGTTGCCTTATTTTTCCTTCACATCAACAGAATCTTTTCCAAGACAACTTAAATCTACAGAACAAGATTCATCTTCTGACTTTCAAATATTTCCATTATATCATTTTTACATAAAAGTTATTAATTAATTACTCTATTTTGGCACTCCAACTCTGTTTTATGGCCTTCTACACAGGGACTCTCCTCCAATTCTAGGAACTGTCTCTAATCTGAAACAGATCCTATGTGTTCCCTCAGACAGAAACACCATTCACCTATTCCATTTCTAGACCTAGAAATTATTTTAATCCCTCCAAGCCCATTTCAAATGTAACTTTCACCAGAAGGACTTTTGTCATTGCTCTAAATAGGTATACTCTTTTCCTCCATTAAGCAGACCTGTCACATTGAAAGCCTTTTTATTAGTACAGTAAGTCCCCAACTTATAAACAAGTTTCATTCCAGAAGAATGTTCATAAGTCAGATCCATTCATAAGCCAAAGTGAGTCTTGTACACTTTTAACCCAAATATACAATGTAAAGCATCAAAAATACACACAAAAATACTGTAAATAAACTACTTTTACTTTTACAGTCGCCATCTTTTTCCTTGATCCAGTCTGGCAATTATTTTCACTTTTGTTTCCATGGTTATTGCTCTTCACTTCCTAGCAGTCCCCTCCACATCTCTGCAGCTTTTCCTCTTGCTTCTGCACATCCTGAGCTCTTATTGAGCACTGCACTATTGTACACTCTCACACTAGTAAGCATACAGCAACGAAACTATGAAAATGTCTGGCAGACTCATGAGTTACTTCTGTAATTTGTTTTCATCTACAAATATTCCTAGTGCCGGGTCCATTTCTATCTGTGAAAGTTCAGAACTCAAATGTTTGTAAGTCGGGGACTTATTGTATATGTTTGTGATTCAATATACATATTGAATCTTGATGCTTTTTATTTCCCCTTCTCCTTCCACCTCCATCCCCACACCCCACCTCTCCCCATCCCCAGATCCGCTTTCCATCTCCACACAGTCTGTGTCCATCACATTTGAGGGTTTACTGTTGTGACACTTTTTAGCTTGAATTTTTAGTTAGAGTAGTTGTAATGATCTCATCTTCTTCTCAAGATACTGAGTTCCTATCACATTCCTCTCTATCTTTTCCAATGGTGCACATCACAGAGACCTTCACCAAATGTTTCTTGATATATTCCCCATTTTCTTTCAGAAACACTTCATGACAACTTCTGCTTTGAGGAAAGTTTTAAAGTTTAAACATTTGCCAGTGTTTTTTCATCAAATCACAAGTTATGTATGAAACCCAGGTTTCTCATTTATACTCTACCTAAACAGAGAAAGATATATATCTGTAATTCAAATCAGGTTTCCTGAGTCTTGAAGAACAGGAAAATAATCACAGGGAAACTTGGAATTCTGAAAAAACCAAGGCTGTAAAACTTGGAACTTGAGGGACAGGCTGACTGGAACATCTCTTCTGATGAAATAATATCTATCTGCCTCACCTGTGGATGGTGCAAAAATTACACACTAAAATGTTGATAAATACTCAAAACAATAGAAATCAATGATGACAATAGAAATCATCTTTAGGGTAACAATGTACTCTTAAAATCAGTGGTTTGTTCATGAAGCAAATGAACTCCTCTTTCAGTTTTGTCTTATTTTTAAAAAATCAACCATCTGAAGCGTGCGCCACTTTATTGGTGTTGCCCAAGGAGAGAGCATTAAAATGACCCTATCCTTGGAGTCCTTGCATGGCATGGCACCAGCCCAGTTTCTTAGTCCATTTATGGATTAAGCCATAAATCATGTGCAAGAGTTTTTAGATAGCTTGGGGGCAGTGATAGACTGTATTTTATGGAGCAAGCTGATACATGTAGCGTGTGTGTGTTTATCTGAATTGCTCTGTCTTCTCAATTATGTGTTCTTTAAATATTAGAGCAAAAAGGAAAGCTTCAATAGCCCAAATTTATAGTGGTTTCATGAAAGATACAAATATAAATCTTTTCTATGTAATTTTCCATATTTTTCACTACAAAGTTACATCTGAATGTGAAAGGAATTAGAATATAATAAGAAGGAAAAAGTAAGAAATAATCTTGAATGTAAAATTTTACTTCTTTTATCAACCTTCCCTCTTAGCTTTTTTTTTTTAATTTTTAAAATTTTTTATTTTTTCCTCTTAGCTTTAGTAAGACATTTAACAGAGAACTATTCTTTGCACTAAATTGGAATGCATAATTTAAGATTCTTAACAAATTCTTACAGCATTTTTTTGTTTTAGTTTCCAGGAGACAGCCAAGACTTTAAAAAAGAATTATAGATTCTGTATAATAGCAATGAAAAATTTAGGGTTGGGCTGTATTATTATACTTCAAATTACAATTTAAAAACATAAGATAACGAAATGAGAATATGCCACCCTTTTCATTAAGGAAGTTTTGAAACAAAATAGAGATTGTGACCCCTTAGAAATGAGACATATCATTTACAAGTTTCTCGGAGATACTTGGCTCTTTGCCAAGCTTTTTTCTGGGCTTAATCCCAATTCTAACTTAGAATATTTTTAACTATTTAGTTGTTTGACATCGTCCAGACTTCCTCATCTTTCAAAAAGTAGCATTAATGCTTTCTCTTTCCCTGCTGAAGCTGATTTGTTTTCAAGTTTGGTTGATTTTACCAAATGATTTGCCCCTCATACAGCCTGATGACTTTCTCAGCCTTTCCTCTTTTGGACCACTCAGAAATTTCAACACCCCTTTGCTTTTTGTTCTTTCTACAGGTTTTCTTTAGTATCTCTTCCTTACCCCCTTTTTCTCTAGACCCTAGGCAGTCAGGAGTTCCACTATATTGTAGAGCTTAAAATAAAGCAATAGCTTAATCATGAAAGGAAAATTCTTCAGTTTCTCCATCTCTAACTGAAAATCACAAACTAAGAATTATTAAACTATTTTCTTACAAAATAAATTAAATGTTGACATTTTATTACATATAAGTATTGAGTTTGTCTTAGTCTGTTTTCTGCTATTATAATAGAAAAGCGCAAGTGGGTACCTTGTTTTAAAAAGTTTTTAGCTTACAGATCTGCAGGCTGAGAAGCTCAAGAAGTTGAGGCTGACTGTCACAACTTCTGGTCAGGGCTTTCTTGCTGCTTCATAACATTGGAGAAGATTAACAGGATGCAAATGAAAGCTGAGAACCTGAAATCACTCTCATGAATCCACTCATGGGGAGAAGCCATTATGACCTTAATGCCTCCCATGAGGCTCCCCCTTTAGAATTACCGTTGTGGGAGTTAAAGTCTCAACACACAAACTTTTGGGAAATGCAATCCGTAGCAGGTTGTTTATAAAATTCAATTTCCTCTCCTCACCAGGAGTATGCCCCCTCTTGGAAGTGAAGTCTTGCTCAGATATTTTCCTGCCAAAGGATGTAACAGCTCTTCTCACACACCAGAGTCATCAGAGAATCTGTACTTTCATAGAAACCCTTCTCTGTGAAGATACTGAGCTTAGTGATGTGGTCAGTTTGAGTGGTGGAAGGTGGAAAGAAAGAGGTGCTAATAAAATTAAAGTCTGCTCTGGATTCTCAGGAGCCATATTGTGTATTGAGAAGGATAGAGCAATGATTCCAATAACCCAAAGAAAAAGTAGAATACCTTAAATGTCATAACAAAGAAAGTGTTGTTTCAAAACGGAGCCAAAGTTGATGCCATGTTAATAGGAGGAGTTTCTAGAAAGCAGTGGCACCTGACAGTGCCATAGGGGACTGTAGGCAATGTGAGCAAAAGAGGCGACAGCACTTGATTCTGAGTTGGGTGATGACAGACACTTTAGGGGTGAGAGGGAATGGCTGTGTGTGAAGCATCTGTGGCTATCCAATAGACTAAAGCTAAAAATGAAGGGGAGAGGGATCAAATCAATGGGGAGAGGTCCTAGGACTTCACACATTAGTTTAAAAATATTGATCCTTCAAAATCCAGCTAAGGCACCATCACTTTTTAATTTTATTTTATTAGTACATGTTTGCAATACACAAAATTTACATTCATCTTGGGAATAGGTGTAGGTACTTCACACAGCTTGATTCTTTTTAAATTCTTTTCCTCTCCCCACATACCTCCCTCCCTCTCTAAATCCCCTTTTCTCATTTCATTATTATTGTTACTATTGTTATTTTTAGTTCATGTTTATGACATATAATTTTCATTCATTGTGGGTGCTTAGTATATGTACATAAGAGAACTTAAATCTTTTTACTTCCACGTTCCCTTCCCACCTCCCTCACTCCTGGTTTCCTGGTCCTCTTCCCATTTGCAAAAGATGTATCTCTTTGTTTTCTTCTATCAGTCTTTTATTTTGCTTTTTATTTCTACTTTGTCTTACTCAAATGAGAGATGCCGTATGATATTTAATTTCGTGTGTCTGATTTATTTTACTCAACATTATATTTTTCAGGTGCATCCATTTTCCTATAAATGTCTGAAATTTTGACCACACTTGTTGATCACCTTTTTGAATTGCTCCCTAATCTGTGTCACCTCTATAACTTATATGCATATCTAAAGATGCATCAGTCCCACTATGTTTTCATTTATCTGCTAATATACCTCTTAAATAGATGAAGAGCTCATTGAAAGAGACACACTATCTTATCTCTGTATTCCTGGAAGCAGAACGAGTACCTGCTTTGTAGGAAGGAGAAAGGTGATAAGTATTTGTGACATTTAGCAAAATTAACTCAACCATCTTTTAGTTTAAAGGGAGTGTGTTCTCAGGGTACTGTCTGGTTAAATGTGGTAAAATGCTATTGAAAGGCTTCAATATAAACTAAAACACACCTTTGATATTAGTGTGAATTTTAACCATAGGCTTAATGTGCGTATATATTAAATATATTGCATACAATGTGTATTCAATAATGGGCTGTAATTTTGTGGGTGGATAGCTGGAAACCATTTTATACCAATAACCAGAAATATAGAGTCTACCCAAAGACTAAAAGTTAAAGAATGACTTCGCTTAGAAACTGTGTAATTTTTTAGCGATCATTATTATTTAATCTAAAGCAATTTTTACTTAGTAATGTATAACAGGCAAACATTTATGTGCCTAAATGTAATGGATGTACTCTATAGTTTCTCTAATTTAATCACTTTAGATCTTATGATTTAAATATATTCAGTTCAGGATGGAAAGGAATGTTAAACTGGAGATTATAAGAATAATCACACATAAAGTCATAATATTATGTTTGATGATACATGAAACTTTTAAAGTACATTTTAGAATAAATTAAGAAATGGAACTTTGCTATTGGAAAAACCTTGGTTCTCTAATCCCCTGGCTTTGCTGGCTGTTTGGCCCTAGATAAACTTCTTAACCTCTCTGAAAATCAATTAACATATTGTAAATAGTACAAACTCACACCTTGCAGGATTGCTGTAATATTAACAAGATGCAGTATGTGTAAAACATATAGCTTCCTGATACATGGCCAGAAAATGGCAATCATGGATGCATAGAAATGGATGATGTTGGCCAATTTTCAGGAGAAAGAATACTAAGTTTACCCTGAGTTCATGGGAAAAAATGAAGTTAATGAAATATAAGTGGCATTATTTTAGTAATTCCAAATAGTGACAACCTTATGTACATTATTGTACTGTTTTAATTTATGCCATGGACACAGCTTGATTTCTTTCCCTATGCATTTTTAAATTTATTTTTTAAAATTAGGATGTATTTGTCATGAAAAATGATCAATTTCATCATAGGGAATTTGTACCTGTAGAAAAAGTCCCAATTCTTCTTTTTCCCATTCCCTCCCCGCTTTTCAATGCTTCTTCCCCTCATTTACAAAAGCTTTGTTTCCAATTTTGTCTCCCCTTCTTTTTTTTTCTTTTCCCTTCCTCCCCTTTCCACTCCCTTCTTTGTTCCCCTTCACATTTGGACATCTTCTTACTTCTCAGTATCTACCCTGAATTATGCATCTTACTTACCCTCTGGATTTCTCACCTCAGAGAAACAGTATGATATATAAAGCCATGTGCCCACTTTATTTCACTTAAGATTATGGCCTCAAGATGCATCCATTTTCCTACAAAAAACTTACATTTATCTTTCTTTATGGCAGAATAGTGCTTCATTGTATGTAAGTACCACATTGTCTTTATCCATTCATCTTTTGATGGGGATAGGAGCTGTCTCCAAGATTTAGCTACTATAAATTGTGCTGCTATAGAGATGGCTTAGCATATATCATTGTAGCATAAGGCTTTTAGCTATTTCAGGATGATACCTAGAAGGGGAAGAGCTGGGTCAAATGCAGCATCTAGTTTTAGCTTTTGGAGGACTCTCTCTACAGATTTCCATAGTAGTTATACTAATTTACATTTCTACCAGCAATGGAGAAGGGTTCTTTTTTCCCCCACGGCCCCACCAGCATTTGTTATTGGTTAATTTCTTGATAGTAGCCATTCTTTCTGGAGTGAGATGGAGTCTCACTGTTTTAGTTTGCATTTCTTTAATGACCAGTGATGTTAAACACTTTTTCATAATTTATTTGCTGTTTGTACTTCTTCATCTGAGAAATGTCTATTCATTTCAGATTCCCAATTTTTTATTGGGTCTTTAAATTTTGAGGGGTTTAAGTTTTTTGAGTTCTTTTTATATTCTACATGTTAGTCTTCTGTCTGAGAAGTAGCTGGTAAAATTTTTTCCCATTGTGTAGATTGTCTCTTTATTCCTTTGGTGGTTTCTTTTGGTGTGTAAAAGCATTTTAATTTTGTGTAATCCTACTTGTTGATTCTTTGTAATATTTCCTGTGCAGTTGGGGTTTTGTGCATAAAGTCTTTGCCTACACCTATGTCTTCAAGGGTTTTACCTATTCTATCAGATTCTAGCAGATTGTTTCTGTTTTAATACTTGGATCTTTGATACATTTTGATTTTACTTTAGTGCATGGTGAGAGAGATGGATATATGTTCAATTTTCAGCATGTGAAAAGCCAATTTTCCCAGCACCATTTATTAAAGAGGCTATCTTTTTTTTCCAGTGAAAGTGTTTGGCAGCTTTGTTAAAGATAAGGTAGCAGAGTATACTTAGAATTGTTTCTGCATCTTCTACTCTGTTCCTTGGATCCTCGGGTCTGCTTTGGTTTTCTTTATTTATTTTTTGGCCAGTGTCATGTTGTTTTATTGCAGTAGCTTTATAGTGTAACTTTGTATTGGGGATTGTGATACCCTTGCCTTATCCTTGTTGTGTAAAATTGCTTTTGGTACTCTAGGTCTCTTCTGATTCCATATAAAGTTTAAAATTATTTTCTCTGGTTCTGTGAAATTCTAGTTCTGGACTTTTGGTATTTTTATTGGGATTTTATTAAATTTGTATAAGAATTTTGGAAGTATGCCCTATTTCACTATGCAGGTTCTGCCCATTCAGGGTTAGGGGCTGTCTCCATTTTCTGACATCCTCTTTGGTCGTCTTTTCCAGAGTACTGTACTTTTCATATATAGATCTTTTACTTCCATTGTTAGATTGATTCCTAAGTACTTCATTTTTCTTGATGCTATTGTGAAATGTGTAGTTTCCCAGATTTCTCTCCCAGTAAGTTTGTTGTTTGTGTACAGGAATGCTATTGATTTTTGAGCGTTGACTTTGTATTCTTCTATGCTGCCAAATTTGGTTATTAGATCAAGGAGTCTTTGGTCTTCTATGTAGACTATCATGTCACCAGGAAATAAGGATACTTTAACTTCTTCCTTTTCTATTCATACTTTTAAAATTTCTTTCTCTTGTCTAATTGCTCTGGCTAATATTTCCAGAACTATATTAAACAAGAATGGTGATAGTGGGGATTCTTGCTTATTCCTTGAGTGAAACTTTTGAGTTTTTGACCATGTAGTATGTACTGGCTGTTGGTTTGTCTTAGACAGCTCTTATCAGATTGTGATACAGACTTGCTATTCCAATTTTCTTTAGAGGTTTTAAAATCATGAATGGGTGTTGGACTTTGTCAAATGCTTTTTTCTATATCTGTTGAGATGATCATGTCGTTTTGTCTTTGGTTTTGTTAAGATGGTGTATTACTTTTATTGATTTGCATATGTTGATCCATCTGTGCATCCCTGGGATGAATCCTACTTGGTCATGGTGTATAATCTTTTTTTATTTTAATATAATACAAGTAGATATTACTAAAGAAAATATAAAAGCTGTTCTATGAAAAATAATTTTTCATAACAAAAATTAGAGAACAATGGTAAATACACTGTGTACCATGATCTAAAAAGAATATATTTTCATTTGCTAATCTCTCAGCTCATTTCCTAATAATAATATACCTTTTTGCATAAAACATTTTAAGTATTTGCAAAGTATCTCACATTCTGCATAATTCTGAACAATTTCTTCTTATTTCACAATATTTATTATTCTTTTTGGTCTTTATTTTTACTTTCAGTTTCTCATACCAGAGACACAATGTGATATTTACATGTGTTTGATTTATTTCATTTCAGAGTATGTTCTCAAGGTACATCCATTTACCTGGAAAGGTCTCAAGTTTATCTTGCTTTATGGCTGAATAGTACTCCATTATATTTTTTTAAAAAACATCTTTTTTATCCATTCATCACTTGATGGGCATTTGGGTTGCCTGAAAGATTTAGCTATTACAACTTGTGCCATTATAAATATGGGTGTGCATATATTGCTGTGGTAGGATGCTTTTAATTCTTTTGGGGAAGATACCTAGAGGAGAATACCTGGGTCAAATGGGGCCTTTAATCTTTGATTTTTGAGGAATCTCCACAGGGATTTGCACGGTGTTTGCACCTGTCTACACTCCCACCAAAGCTGGAGAAGGGTTCCTTTCTACCCACTGCCCTGCCAGAATTTGTTGTTGGTTGATTTCTTGATAATAGTAATTCTTTCTGGAGTGAGATGGAATCTCGGCATTGTTTTAATTTACATCTGTCAAATGACCAGGAATGTTGAACATGTTTTCATGTATTTATTTCCAGTTTCTACTTCTGCATCTGAGAAATATGTATTCATCTCAGATGCCCATTTTTGAATTGGGTCTTTAAATGTGGTGGACTGATTGTTTTCAATTCTTTATATATTCTAGATATTAGTCCTTTGTCTGAGGAACTGCTGGATAAAATTTTTTCCCACTCTGTGAGTTATCTTTTCACTCTGTTGGTAATTTATTTTGTTGTGAAAAAGCATTTTAATAAGATGAGGTCCCAGTTGTTGATTCTTTGCAATATTTCCCATGTGATCTATGTTTTGTTCATGAAGTCTTTGCCTACTCCTATGTCCTCAAACATTCTACCTATTATCTGTTCCATCAGAGTTGGTGTTTCTGTTTTAATATTTAGATCTTTAATCCGCTCTAATTTTAGTTTAATGCATGGTGAGAGACATGGGTCTAGTTTTAGTCTTTGGCATGCAGAAAGCCAGTTTTTCCAGCACTATTTATTAAAGAGGCTGTCTTTCTTCCAGTTAATGTGTTTGGCTCCTTATCAAAGTTTGAAGTTCTTTCTATGTCTTCTAGTCTGTTCCATTAATCTTTACATATGTTTTTTTTACCACTACCATGTTATTTTTATCACGAAAGCTCTGTAGTATAATTTCAAGTCAGGGATTATGATGCCTCCTGCCTTGCCTTTGTTGCCCAGAATTGTTTTTGATATTCTAGGTCTTTTCTGATTCCAAATGAATTTTAGGAATGATTTCTCTAGTTTTGTGATGTATGCTAATGGTATTTTGATTGGAATTGCATTAATCTGTATAATAATTTTGGAAGTATAACCATCTTCACTAAGTTGGTTCCTCCTACCCCTAAGCAAGTGATAACTTTTTATTTTCTGATTTCTTCTTCAATCTCCTTTTTCAGATTACTGTAATTTCCAGTGTGAAGATCCATGATCCAGTCACCTCCCAAAAGCCCCACCTATGAGCACATGAGACTTTGGGGAGAGATTTATATATAAATCATAATGATTCTGGTCTCAAGATACATCAATTTTCCCACAAATGATTCAAATTTATCCTTCTTTAAGGCTGAGTAGTACTCCATTGTGTATAAATGCCACATTTACTTTATCCATTCACCTGGTAATGTCTTTAACTCTTTCAAGAAGATAATTAGAAAGGGGTCAAATGTAATTTCTTTTTTAGTTTTTTGAGAAATCTCTATGCTGATTTCAATAGAGGTTGTACTAGTTTACATTTCTACAAATAACATAGAAGGGTTCCTTTTCCCCACAGCCCAGCCAGCATTTGTTATTATTTGATTTGTGTATGAGGGCCATTCTTTCTGGAGTAAAGGGGAATCTAAGTGTTTTTTAAATTTGCATTTCTCTAATGGCTACTGATTTTGAAAATGTTTTCAAGTAGTTATTGGCCATTGTGTTTCTTCTTCTGAGAAGTGTCTGTTCATTTCATTTGCACAGTTTTTTACTGGTCTTTTAATTTATGGAGCCTAATTTTTTTAGTTGTCTATATAGTCTAGATAGTAGTTCTCTGTCTGTGGAACAGCTGGCAAAAATTGCTTCCCATTCTGTAGGTTGTCACTCATTCTCTTTGTTGTTTTCCTTGCTTGTTTAGAGGCTTTTAAATTTGGTATGATTCCATTTGTTGATTCTTCATATTATTTCTTGTGTAATTGTGGTTCTTTTTAGAAACTCTTGGTGCAACTGTGGTTCTTTTCAGAAAGTTCTTGCCTATGCCTATGACTTCAAGAGTTTTGCCTATTTTATCTTGCAGTAGATTACTATGTTTTAATATTTAGATCTTTGATCCATTTTCATTTTATTTCAGTAAATAAAGAGAAATAAATGTCTAGATCCAGTTCTCTTCATGAGTATAGCTGTTTTTCCCAGCAGCATTTGTTCAGGAGGCTACCTTTTATCCAGCATGTTTTTGGCCTCTTTGTCAAACATCCAATGGCTTCATGTGCCTAGTGTTGTTTCTGCATCTTCTACTCTGTTCTCCTGATCCACATGTCTGTTTTTGTGTCAGTATCAAGCTGTTTTACCACTATATTTTTGCAATGTAACATAATTTGGGATTGTGATGCCTCCTGGTATGCTCTTGTTGGTCAGGATTGCTTTTGTTCCACTGGGTGTCTTCTGCTTCTATATGAATTTTTGTAGTTTTTCTAAATCTGTGAAGAATATTTTTGGTTTTTAAAAATTGGGATTGAATAACCTAATCCACTTGCATTTTTGAATGAGTGATTTATTTCCAGGGTCTGAAGTATTGGAATCTACCAGATATGTGATCACTACTAAGACATGTTTTGTTTCTACACTCAATGTTTGTGTGTGAATACTGGATCCTGTCTTCCTTACTTGCTGGACATGGTCAATCAGTGCTTTCAACCCTGGGGCTGTAGTCATTCCTGTAGCTTCAGTTTTCCATGTTCCTTATGTGTGCACAAAGTCACAGGTGTTTTTGCCTAACTTTATGGCCTGTGTGGTTAGGACATACTTTCCTCCTCTAGAGGCCCCTTTGTTCATACACCCCAGGCATGGAAAATCCCCAAGCCAAGGTGTGTCCTTGCTCATGTTGGTAGATGGGGAAAGTAAACAGACCACTAGTTCTGTGCTGGATGTCGGCAGCAGGGCAGAGGTTCAAATCAGACTACTGCATTTAATGCCAGCATGTTCAAATCCAGCCTTTTCTGAAAGCCACTCACACCTGGCCTGGCCTCTCACCATGCCTGAAACTTCTCAGGTGGTGTAGGTCTAGCCCATGCCCTCTCTATGGCTGTCACTTGTGGCATCTCCCACCTGGTCACTGTAACAGGTTGACACTAGAAACTCTAAAGTGAAGTTGTTTTGTAGTTGTACTGTCTTCAGTCTTAATCAACTCCTTCCCAAAATTGTTCCTGATTGAACACTCTCTGGAATTATGGTAGGTGCTGCACTGGATTTTTTTCTCCAAACTAGTCTGCTCTGCAGGAGTTTCCTTCAAGATAAAGTCCTGCAACATTTTTGCAGTTTATAGTAACTCTGAGCTGTTCTTGTAGCTAGTGCTGGTGGCCCAGTCCAGTATTTTTCCTAGGGCTGCTGACTCTTCGGGCTTACCTTGTGTCAGTGGAGACAGGTCCCCTTACAGAAAACTCTCCTGGGGTGAGTTTTCTAAACTTCTTCCTTTTTTTCTGTTCTTTTTCCATTTCTCCAGCTTTTCTGTAGTTTCTGGTTTTCTTATTAGTTCACTCCTAATTCCTGGAAACCTACTTCTTTTTTTTCTCTTCACCAAATTTTTGTTTTCCAAGTGACTCAATTCCAGATCCCAAAGAGGCTGTAGTTTGCTACTAATCTCTAATTTGCCATTTTTAATCTTCCTCAGTAACTGATTGTTATGTATTTGTTTTTCATAGTGCCTAGCTCCAAGTCCAACATAGGGTAGGTGTTTGCTGCTCATTTAATAAATGAATACATTAATAAATTCAGTGAGTATCAAAGTTGTCTGAATATATCCTACAGTCAGACATTTAGGATTATAAGGAAATGGAGAGAACATGGTACCAATAACCAAAAAGTCAAGAGAGATAGCTATTCCTCTCAAACAGGAAAACACTCAGTATCATTAGTAGGGAAATGATACAGTTTCTGATATATTTGTTGTCTTCATGTAGGGACAATTTTCTTGCACAGTGTATTATGCTGGGATTGGGATAACTGTCCCTCTGATCTGAGGGCATTATTGTCTTTGTGGTCTTTGAAAGAGAAACATAGACTATGTTATAAATCCTGTCAGATTTTGATTCAATGCTTTCACCTTCTTTAGATAAGCCTGATGTTTCAGTCTTTGAAGAAAAATGAGAATGTGGCTTGTTTACTGTAAGAGCATACCTGAAAAGGCAACAACTTTCAAATTAAAGATGGTATCTTGTATATTGGAAAAAAACAGGACATGACAGCCACTCAGAGTTTCAGGAAGAGCACATCCTCCATGGGAACCTGAACATCACTCATCTTGGGAATCATAAGGAGATAATTTTTTAGGGCTTCGGTCTTCATCTGCTCATTGAGAAAGTTAATTTTCAGGCATCGAAAAAGGGTTAGATGTAAGATAATGTATGTGGGATGTGCTCAGTGAACTCTAGAACATCGGATGATTATGAGGGAGTGTTTATATGACGTGGTGGATAGACAGTGGTGCTGAGAATTAATTATGAGGCCTGAAGCTGGGTTCTGCATATTTAAACACTGAATTTCTGTGTTTGAAACAGAAAAGGAAGCTATGGTTTCCGATTCTTGACTTCTTTCCACTCCAGAGACTCCATAGAATTATAGTTCAGAAGCTGCCATCTTCTCTCATTTGTTCTTCACTGCTCACTAGTATCTATTTTGACTCCTGCTTTGGAGATCACAAACCTGAAAGTTGTATGCCTTGCCACAGATTACACAATCAATTAATAATTGAGCCAAAACTTGCATATGGTCCAGACATATGATTCCAAACAGTGTGTTTCTAAGGGAGAATAAGGTTTCTCTTAAGTCTGTGACAAGAGCAACTAGGGAATAATGAAACCATACATCTATAAAAAATTCACTCTAGGCTTTGAAAATGGAGCACTTGGTGTAACTATGAAGGTGTAGTTCTTTTTGTTTTGTAAACTTGTAAACACTAAAAAGGATGAATCATTTACCAGACAGAAACAACTTGTCTCTCACTGCAGAGTGAGGAAGAGATAATTTTCTGAAATAATTTATGACTGTGATATCTCAATCTAAATTGTCCCTTGAAACAGATTTTCTGAATCTGCAAACACCATACCAAGACTCAGATTGCACTTATTTTTATTATTAAAGTTTCAGATTAGAAGAATTTAAACTTTTTTTTAAAGCTCAATACCTGCCTGACATTTTACCTCTCTCTTTAGAGAGTGTCACTGGTCAGTATTTACTCTGCCTCCATTTACACCTTCTTCAGTAAAAGGGCTGTGGACCCATGGCACAGGAGGAATGGGTATGCACCATGACTATAGGAACTGGTTTCTGAGGTGTGAGTTGAAATCCTGGTTTTGTTTCTTAAGGTATATGATCTGTGTCATATTAATAGTTATATTCAATTATTCACCCACAGATATTGATTGAATACCCACCGTGCATTGGACATTAGCCTAAGAGCTACAGATTTAGGGTTAGGGTACATGGGTGAGAGCACTTGTCTTCACAGAGATTGCAGGCAAAGTAGGGATGGTACAATAAGATAATGGATGTGAAAATGGTTTTGAAATTGAAAAGTCTTAAGAGTATGTTAGATATAATCTCCTAAACTTGGACATTTGTTACGATAGTATTAAAATATGATTTCATAGAAAATGAAAGTTTGGTTTAAGCGAGTGATAGAAATAGGTCTGGAATAAACAAGCTGCCCTAGGGATGGCGCTTGAAGACAGGTCACAGTAGGATCTTGGCATTGACATACCTTCTAAGAAAAATGCAGGCAGGTGATGCAGAAGGTAATGAGTTGCTGTAAGATTTTGGAAGGTAGGGGAATATAAGGAGTTGAGGCAGTGTATAAATAGAAGGGTGTGTACTTTGAGATGTGATCTAATCTCTAAGCTATTCAACTTGTCATGAATGTTATCAAACTCATGAACTACTGAGTATGTTAGATTTTTTACAAAGAACTCCAAAGATACTTTGAGCTGTTTTCTTACGACTAAAACCTGGGTGACACACACCAAGGGGAGGACTTCGTATTGAAACAGCCTTGAAAATGGCATTTAGGATTTATTTAACCAGATCTCTGCATCAGTGAGCCATGGCAAGAAATCTTTAGAAATAGCCTAACTGATCCTTCATATTGGTTATGGGTTTTTCTGCAGTTGTACATCACACAGTTTCAGTCTGTTATCTAAGCTGAGGGAGAAGCCCTTAGCTGGGGCAAATGGTTCTCATGGCAAAAGAAAAGGAATATTGTTAGAACTCTTAAAATTTATGCAAAGAATTGTTATTTCTGCCCATGTCTTCATTGAACAAAGAAATTAAACAGTCAAGCTTAATGCTAGTAGAATAAGAAAGTATAATCTTTTTACAAATGGTATAGCAAATAATTTAAAACTAGACTCTAACTTCCACAATGTTGAAGGGTAGGAAGACATATTAAGATAAAATGAATGTCTAAGCAATGTAGTTTATGGAGAACTAAGACTTACCTAGCTCTCAAACTGGGAAAGATGATGGAGTGGAAAGAATAATGGAGAGTGGAACAATAATGAAATATATAGAAGAAAAATAAGATCAGGATCAATTTTAATTTGTTTTTTGTTATTGTGCGGGGAGATGTATATCTTATTTATAGAGGAGAAGTAATTTATTTTTATACAGGTCACTAATAATTTTAGCACTGTTTTCTGGTGGCAGTGTGAAGGACAGATGGAAGAGATGAGAAACATGATTTAAAAAGCCAGTTGATTATGGGCAGAAAAGTTCAGGAAAGTAATGTCAGTTATAAAGTCAATGGAAATGGAAAATGAAGAATAATTAAAAGTTTCAGAAATATAATTGACAAGACTTAGATGCAGGTTTGTTGCTGGAAAGAACTTCACTGTTGCATCATTTTAGCAACATGGGTTAAACAAAGGAAATCAATAGAGGACATAATAGGGTAGCAGAGTTTATTTAGAGTGTTTAGAAACAGAAGTCACTTTACTCTAGAAGCTTATCAACAATCTGATCCAGTAATGATGGCCCTTGGGGACCAAGTCAGATTCATAGACAGAATGAAAAATCTGCTAATACCCACTGATATGGATGGAGCCATCATTTTTGCCATACATATGTTCTCACTTGTTCCTTCTAATTGGCTTGGGTCCATGACTTACTGGCCTTCAATATTTCGAATACCATCCTTGCCTGAAACTCACTTTTTCTGTCCCTCTAGTCTTCTAATCTACATGATATTACTGAATGGGGACAAAAAAATCACTATGCAAATTTAATGGCTTTACTCTATTTCCTGGGACACTGAATTATGTTGCTTGATACATTTATAAATATCCCATGAGAAAATACATTAAGCCATTTGAACGTGTTGTCTCCTCATCTCTCCATTCAGAGATGAATAAAGTTCCATCTTTAATTCCAGCATAGCTTATATTCGTCCTTGAAATTCTTAGCCGTGGTCAAATATTCTGTCTCCGTTCTACCAATACAGCAGCAACAGCTCTTACTTTCATGGATATAGACTATCTTTCAGTTTTGCTGAGCTAAAGAGTTACTTACTAGCTGTCAAGAATCTACATTATTATAAATATTGCTTGTCTAAGTTTTCTTTACATATACGTGCCTAAGTAAAAAACAATTTCTTCTGAGATCCTCAGATATAGAAGAACTATTTCCCTTCTTTCTTGTAACATTTTTCTGTTGAGACCAGGGAGATCAGGGAGGATCTTGTCTTTGTGTTCTGCTCTGTCAACTCAGTCCTCCAAGCTCATCTTTTTCTCTATTACACATTGAATTAGTCTTATTGCATTAATTATGTACAAATAATTATTTACTCACACAACATTTTTATCATTTTTATCTAACAATTAAACATACATCCCCTAAATTCTGTTATTATCCAACAATTTATTATCCTAATTTTACTGAAGTTCTGTTATCTTCATGTAGACTATCATTACAGGCATCTTGTTGTCTATTCCTTTCTTATATGCTCGGGTTTTTCAGGATGCTTAGTTTTTTTCCCCCTCTCATTTTACTTGGTCTAGATTGTTAACTGCTTATGCTTGTTGAGGTAAAGCTGGAATTTTGTTTCTAATTCTCATCAGAATATATAGACTTGCCTTTTTGTTCACTGATAAGCAAAGATATTGGTTCTGGTTTCTAGCATCCAGGGAAATGAGAGGACTTTGTGTTAAAAAAAAAAAGAGAGAGAGACATTTCATCTTGTCAGTACTCTCATAATATCATCTTCTGTCTGATGTATAAGTGTATCTCCCTTTCTTCTCCAAGCATAGTTGGAATGTTCTGTTCCCATTTATAATATAGTTGCTGAAGTGACTGAACTCATGTATGTATATGTGTGTTTTGCTTGTCTCTTTATAATGTTTTTCTTTATTTCTCAATGAACATAATTATATTTACCAAACCCAGATTTCCATTTTTTATGTTGTCTATGACTCAAGCAGCACAAATGTTACTACCAACAACAAGATTTTGGATGAATGACCCCAAGGGTAGATCATGACAGTTCCTAGTTTAGCAGGCACAATAAACTAAATCTTTCAGAATTTCTTTTTTAGCTTTACTAGGTTGGAGAACTCGTTTATGTTATCTGTCCAAGAGAAAACCAGTTCTAATTTTCTCAGCATCTATATTCTAGAAGTATTATTCAAGGTAACTAAAAAAGCTGAAAAGCCATTTACAACTGATTTAGGTAAAAATTAAGACAGTCTTTCCTAAAGCAATCACACATTTGAATCATTTCTATATTAATTCTATGCATTATAAAATATAACACATCTTTCCTTAAAAGCAATGTTAGAGTTTGGCACAATCGTGGGGATTGTTAACTCGTATAATCTGGAAGAAAAGAAGAGAGTTAAGACTTCAGGGCTAATCCTTATTCTCTACTAACTGTGAGTTCTTTGTGTCCATTGGCTGTATCCTCACTAGAGGAGTCTATGTATGTGATTTGGCTGTGCTGATTCAGTATTTTCAAATGAACCTCTCATATTTTCTTCCAATTTTTATTCTGTGCTCCACATCATAGTATCTATAATCACCATTCCTTAACTCTTTTAAGTTAGGAACAAAGATATAAGTAGCAACTTCCAAGGGTATATTCTCAACTTCCAAGTTTGTTCAGTATTTTCTTCAAAAAATTTAATTCACATTTTTCTCACAAATCCCACTGACATGCCTTTGGGAAGCTCATCTAAATTTGGCCAAATTGACAGTCTATTTTAAATTTCTAATAGTTTGTTTTGTAATGTTATACTTTGCATGTGCTGATCTTTGTATCCAAATAGAAAAAAAATTTCTTACAGGTAAAAATCATGTTACATATACTTTTTGGTGTTTTCTCTATGTTAATTCTGGTGCTAGCCTATACATATATACATTGGAATTTGAAATTTCTTTTAAAACATCTGTGTGATTTTTTTCTTCATGTATCAGATGCCTATTTTTTTATTGAGTCTTTAAATTTAGGGGGATCTAATTATTTCAAGTTCTTTATATATTGTAGATATTACTCCTCTGTCTAAGGAGTAGGTGACAGAAGATATTTCCCATTCTGTGGGTTTTCTCTCCAATCTGTTGGTGGTTTCTTTTGCTGTGCAAAAGCTTTTTAACTTGATGTGATAATATTTGTTGATCTTGTAATATTTCCTCTGGAATTAGGGTTTTATTTATAAAGTATTTGCTTACACCTCTGGCTTCAGGAGTTCTACCTGTTCAATCTTCCAGCAGATTGTTTCTGTTTTAATACTTAAATCTTTGATACATTTTGATTTTAGTTTAGTGCATGGTGAGAGATAAGGGTCTAGGTTCAACTTTCAGCATATGGAAAGCCACTTTGCCCAGAACCATTTATTAAAGAGGCTCTCTTTTATTTCCAGTGAAGGTGTTCGACAACTTTGCCAGATAAGATAGCGAAGTATGCTTGAAGCTGTTTCTACACCTTCTATTCTGTTCCTTGGATCCTCAGGTCTGGTTTTTTGGGGTTTTTTTTTGCCAGTATCATGCTGTTTTTATCACAGTAGCTTTGTACTATAACTTCATACTGGGGATTCTTATTCCCCTTGCTTTACTCTTGTTGCCAAGAATTGCTTTTCCTATCCTAGGTCTCTTCTGATTCCATACGAATTTTAGGATTCTTTTCTCTAGATCTGTAAGGAATTAGTTCTGTGTTTTGGTATTTTTATTGGAATTGCATTAAATTTGTATAAAAGTTTTACAAGTATGCCCATTTTGACTATATTGGTTCTGCCTATCCAAGAATGGGGAATATCTTTCCATTTTCTGAAATTTTCTTTGATCTTCTTTTCCAGAGTACTGTAGTTTTCAAAGTACAGATCTTTCACTTCTGTTGTTAGATTGATTTCTTTCATTTTTCTTGGTGCTACTGTGAAATGTGTAGTTTCCCTATTTTCTCTCTCGGTAAGTTTGTTATTTGCGTACAGGAATACTATTGATTTTTGAGTGTTAACTTTGTATCCTGCTATGTTTCCAAATTTGGTTAGTAGATCAAGGAGTCTTTGGTTGAGTTTTTGGGTCTTCTATCTAGATTATCTTCTCATCAGGAAATAATGATACTTTAACTTCTTCCTTTCCTATCCATATTCTTTTTATTTTTTCTTCTTTTTTTTTTGTATTCTTTTTCTTTCTTTCTCTTGCCTAATTCCTTGGGTAATGTTTCCAGAAATATATTGAACAGGAGTGATGATAGTAGGGATCCTTATCTTGTTCCTGATTTTAGAGCAAAACTTTTAAGATTTTGACCATTTATATGATGTTCGCTATTGATTTGTCAAAGATGTCTCTTATCAAATTGAGATAGAGGCCTTCTATTCCAATTTTTAAAGATTTTTTTTTATCATGAATGGGTGTTGAACTCTGTCAAATGCTTTTTCCTTTATCTATTGAGATGATCATGTTGTTTTATCTTTAGCTTTGTTAATGAGGTGTATTATTTTTATTGATTTGTATATGTTCAATCATCCCTGGATCTCTGGGATAAATTCTACTTGATCATGGTGTGTAGTCTTTTTGATGACTTGCTGCATTCTGTTTGCCAGTATCTCATTGAGGATTTTAGCATCTATGTTCATTAAGGAGATTGGCTTGGAGTTTTCTATTTTAGTTGAATCCTTCTCTGGTTTAGGTATCATGGTAATGTTTGCTTCCATGAATGTGTTTGGGAAGTATTGATTTCCTTTCAGTTTCATTAAAGAATTGGAAAAATAGTGGCATTAGATCTTCTCCAAAGTTCTTGTAGAATTTCACATTAAATCTATCATAATTCTGGCTTTTCTTTATTGGTAGTTTCTGGAAAATTACTTCTTCAATTTCTTTGACTGATATTGGATTATTTTGAATTTTTATATCCTCTTGATTCTGCTTTGGTAACTCATATGCATCTTGAAAACTATCCATTTCTTATGAATTTTTCATTTTATTAGAGTACAAGTTCTCAAATAGGTACTGATGATCTTCTGGATTTCTGCATGATCTGGTGTGATTTTGCCCTTTTCATTCTTAATTGCTACATTTATGTCTTTCCCTTCTGTGCTCTGATAAGTTTGGCTAGGGGTTTGACTATTTTATTTAATCTTTTAAAGAACTAACTCTTTGATTTGGTGATTCCTTGTATTGATGTTTAGTCTCAATTAACTTCTGCACTGATCTTTATAATTTTCTTCCTTCCTCCATACTGGCTTTGCATTTAACTTGCTATTCTTTTGGCAGAACCTTGAGGTTCAACATTAGGTTATTTATTTGAGCTCACTCTTTTTTTTTTTTTTTTGATCTGGGAATTCAGTGCTGTATACTTCCCTCATAGGACTGCTTTCATTGCATCTCATAGGTTTTGGTGTGCCATAGTGGCAATATAATTTCCTTGTAGAAACTATCTAATTTCGACCTTAATTTCATCTGTGACTCACTGCTTGTTCAGGAGGGAATTATTTAATTTCCATGTGTTTATGTAGTTATTGTTCTTTTGCCACTGATTTACAATTTTATTGCACTATGATTTGATATTATGCATGGGATAATTTCAATTCATTTGCATTTACTTAAGCGTGTTCTATGAGTTAGTATGTGCTCTATTTTGGAAAAACACCCATGTGCTGCTGAGAAGAATGCATAATTGTTTGTCATTAGGTGAGACAAAGTATTCAGTATTTACACATGTGTGTCCTATTTATTTCTACTGTGTGAATAATATTAAGTGCATCACATGGAATAATTTCTACAATTGCATTTCTGAGGTCTATTAAAATTTGCAATTATACTAATCTACATATGTATTATTGATTTAGCTATTTCTAATTTATGTCAGTAAAGTTGTTCTATTACTTGAAATGCAGAGAATTTAAAATATATATTTTCAATTTTATGCTTGTTGCATAGCAATACAAACTCTTCACAAATAGCTGATTTTGGTGTCAAAATTGTGATCTCTTTACTTTAGCCCAAGAAACTTGGTTTGTGAATGTGCAGCACCAATCCTGGCTTCTTTATTTTTCTATATAATGGGAAATAAGATGTCTGTAGTGAATACCAATGTTAGCTTAAAAAGAAATGTATACTAGTACATTTGAAATATACAGTTGAAAAATATTCTCAGAGGAATCATTTTCTAAAACAACTGAGTTCAGAGATATATTTCCAATGGGAATGTCAGTCAGCCTGCCTGGCAAGTGCAAGGCCCTGAGTCCATTATATTTCCTAAAACAAGCACACCATGAGAAGTATTTTACCCTCATCATCCATGTCAGTCTGCAAGGATTCCAAATGAAAGCCCTTTCCTGTAGTCAGTGTTTAGGATTAGGTTTAGAGTTAGACTTATGGTTTCACCAAGGTTAGTGTTAGTTTCAGGGTTAGGTTTTGAATTAGGTCTTGAGTTAGGTTTAGGTGTACTGTTAGAATTAGGATTTGGGTTAGGGTCAAGGTTACAGTTAGGGTCCTAGGGTTAGGGTTAGGATTAGGTTTAGGTTTCTTGTTATGTTTAGGGTTAGGTTGTGGGTTAGGGTTAGATTTAGGGTAGTGTTCAGGCTAGGATAGGCCTTAGGTTTAGGATTATGATTAGTGTTATGTTTCATGTTTGGTTATTGTTAGATTTTGGGTTAATTTAAGATTAGGATTAAAATTAGAAGTTAATGGTTAGGGTTAAGTTTAATGTTAGGTTTCTGTAACCAGAAATTAGGTTTAGTGTTGGGGTTAGAGGGTTAGGGTTAGGGATATATTTACAGGTAGGTTTCTAGAGATTGGGTCAGGATTAAGGTTAGATGTCATGTTATATTTAGTGGTAGGTTTAGTGTATTGGTTAGGGTTAGCATTAGGATAGTCTTAGTGTTATGTCTAGGGTTGGCCTTAGGCTTAAGGTTAGAGTTAGTGTTGTTTCATGTTTGGTTATTGTTATGCTTAGGGTCTTATTAGGGTTAGGATTACAAGTTAAGTGTTGATGTTAGGGTTAATGTTAGGTTTCTACTTAAGGTTAGGTTTAGGGTTAGTGTGTTAGGGTTAGTTAGAGTGTTAAGGTTATGTTTAGGTTTAGGCCTAAGGTTAGGTTTAAGTTTAGGGTTATGTTTAAGTGTTAGTCTTAGGGTTATAACTAGGGTTAGGTTTAGTGGTTAGGCTTAGGTTTAGGTTTAGGGTTAGAGTTATGGTTCCACCAGTGTTGGTATTAGTCTTAGGGTTAGTATTAGGGTTTGCCTTAATTTTAGTGTTAGGGCTAGTTATCTTCCATATTTAATTATTATTAAACTTAGGGTTTGGTTTAGAAGTTAAGAGTTAGTATTAGGGTTAATGTTAGGTTTCTGATTAAGTTTAGGTTTAGTATTAGGGTTACAGTTTAGACTTAAGGTTAGAATTAGGGTTAGAGTTATGGTTCTTTCAGGGTTAGAGTTAATCTTAGGGTTAAAGTTAGGGTTGGACTTAGATTTAGTTTTAAGATTGATGTTATGCTTCATGTTTGGTTACTGTTAATCTTTGGATTACTTTAGGGTTAGTTTTAGGGTTATTGTTAAGGTTTAATGTTGGGTAAATGGTAAGTTTCTGGTTAAGATTAGGTTTTGAGTTATGGTTTGAGCTAGATTTATGGTTAGGTTTAGGGATTAGGCTTAGGTTTAAGGTAAGGGTTATTAGGGTTAGTGTTAAGGTTCTACCAGTGTTAGTCATAGGGTTAGGTTTAGGGTTTAGTGTTAGGATTAGGTTTTAGGTTAGCATTAGGTGTAGGGTTAGAATTAGAGTTTAGGTTATGGTTAGGTTTATAATTAGGGTTCTGGGGATAGGGTTAGGTTTATGGTTAGGTTTCAAGTTATTTTTATGGTTAGGTTAGGGTATCAATTTGGATTAGAGTTAGGGTAGTTTAGGGTTAGGTTTAGGGTTCATATTAGGTTTAGTGTTAGGTTTAATATAATGTTCCATTTTGGTTAGTGTCAGGCTTATGGTTAGTTTAGGGTTAGGAGTTTATTATTATGGTGAGGGTAAATGCTTTGTTTCTGCTTAAGTTTAGGGCTAGATTAGAGGATTAAGGTCCAGGTTAGGGTTAAGGTTAGGTTTAGGTGTTAGGATTAGGTTTAGAGTTAGGGTTAAAATTATGGTTTCACAGTGTTAGTGTTGGGATTGGGGTTAGAGTTAGGGTTTAGGATTAGAGTTCTTTTTATTTTGAGGTTAGAAATAGATGTAGCATTAGAATTAGGTTTTGGAGTAGGGTCAGGTTTGCAGTTAGTATTCTAAGGATTGGGTCAGGTTGGAGTTAGCATGAGAGTTAGACTTAGAGTTAAGATTAGAGTTAGAGTTAGGGTAAGTTTAAGGTTAATGTTTGCCTTAGGTTTAGGGTTAGGTTTAGTGTTATGCTTCATATTTGGTTAGTGTTAGGCCTAGACTTATGTTAGGGCTTGGGTTAGGTCAGAAGTTAGGGTTAGATTATAGGTTAATGTTAATGTTCTGGTTAAGATTAGGTTTAAGATTAGGGTTAGGTTTAGGGATTAGTCTTAAGATTAGGGTTAATCTTAGAGTTATAGTTCCACCAGGATTAGTGTTAGTCTTATGGTTAAAGGGTGGGGTTCTTGCACTTGCGAGGCAGGCGACAGAACCACTGAGCTAAATTCTCAAAAAGTGTGGGGTTCTTTTTAGTGTTTGGCTTAGGTTTTGGGTTAAGATTTTATATCGGGTTACAGTAAGTGGGTCATGTACATGATTACAGCTGGTTTCTAGGAATAGAGTTAGAATTAGGGTTAGATTTCATATTATGTTTAGGGTTGCCATGAAGGCGTGTATTAGGGTTTGAGTTAGTGTACTATTCAAGTTATTATTAAATTTGGCCTTAGGTTTAGTTTAGGGTTAGTGCTATGTTTCATGTTGGTTAGCTTTAAGCTTAGGGTTAAAGTAGTATTAGGGTTAATGTTAGCTATTAAGGGTTAGGGTTAGGGTTAATATTAGGATTCTATTTAAGCTTTGGTTTAGCATTAGGATTAGTGTTAGAGAATAGTTTTAGGGTTATGTTTATGTTAGTCTTAAGGATTAGGGCTAGGGTTAGGGTTACAGTTCCACTAGGGATAGTTTTAGTTTCATGGTTAGGGTTTCGAGTTAGGATTAGTCTGCAGCTGAGGCATCTGGTTAGAGCTAGGTATAGGGTAGGATCATTGTTTGGTTTAGGTTTAGGTTTATACTTAGGGTTCTAATAGGGTTAGGTTAGTGTTAGGTTTCATGTGATGTTACAGTTAAGGGTGTGTGTTAAGGTTAGAGTTAGGGTAGAGTGAAATGGATAAGGTTGGCTTTAGATTTAGATTCAGGGTTAGGGTTTTGTTTCATGTTTGGATGGTTTTAGACTTAGAGTTAGTAAAGGTAGGGCTAGGTGTTATGTGTTAGAGTTAAGGTTAATATAAAGTTTCTGATTAAGCTTAGGTTTAGTATTAGTGTTAGAGGTTTAGTGTTTGGGTTTAGGCTTAGGTTTAGGTTTATGGTTAGAATTATGATTCCACAAATGTTATTGTTAGTCTTAGGGTTAGGATTCATGTTAGATTTTGGGTTATGATTTGGTATAATGTTAAAATTAAGGTTTGATTTAGGGTTATGTTTAGAGTTAGGATTCTAAAGATATGATTAAGGTTACAGTTAGCTGTCAGGTATTATTTAGGATTAGAGTTACAGTGTGGGTTAGTGTGAGGGTTAGTTTATGGTTAAGGTTAGATTTGGCCTTAGGTTTAACATTAGTATTAGTGTTGTGTTTCACATTAGTTTAGTTTTAGACTTACAGTTAGGTTAGGGTTAAGGTTAAGGTTAGGAGTTTAGGATTAATGTTAGTCTTAAGGTTGGGTTTCTGATTAAAGTTAGGTTTAAGATTAGGGTTTAGGGTTAGTGTTAGGGTTTGTGGTAGGTTTCAGACTAGGGTCAGGTGTAGGTTGATAATTAGGGTTTGGGCTAGAAATTGGTATGCAGCTTTCTTTAAAAGCCAGATGCAGGGCATCTTTCAATGTCTTATTAGGAAGAACTCTTGCTTAGAAGTCTAACTAAAAGTCAAAATTTCTTCTGCTGTTTAAGTTAAATGTACGTCTGAGATATGTCTGGCTCTTTCTGTTCAATAGAAATGAATGGAGTAACATTGCCTAAAGTGCAGTTTTCCCATACCGGGGATCGAACTCAGGACCTTGTTCTTGCAAGGCAGGCACAGTGCCACTGAGCTAAATCCCGGCCCGTAAAGTGCAATTTAACACTGCAGGAAGCTAGAGCTCTCAGTGTTTGGGTATAAACTAGATACAAGGAATGGAGTCTGCCTGTACTCACTGGAATGTCTGTCTATCTGCAAAACTGATTTTCAGAGTGCACATATATCAGGCCTCTATAGTGAATAACAGTTTGGGGTAGAAAGTGATATGCAGCTCTCTTTAAAAGCCAGGAGGAAGACAGCTCTCAATGTCTTATTAGGAAGAACTCTTCCTTAGAAGCCTAACTGAAAGCCAAGATTTCTTCTGTTATTTTAACCTAAGTGGACAGCCTGAGATATTTCTGGCTCATTCTGTTCAATAGTAGTAAATGTTGCCTAAAGTGCAGTTAGACACTGAAAACAGCAAGAGCTCTCAGTTTTTGGCTAAAGACTACATACAAGGGATGCGGTGTGAATGTACTCAATGGAGTATATGTCTATCTGCTGAACTGATTTTCATAGTGCACCTATATAAGGCTTTTATTGTTAATGGTAATTTGGCTAGAAAGTGGTATGCATCTCTATTGCAAAGAAAGGGCCTGGAAAGCTCTGAGTATTTCACTAATATTAATTTTTTCTTAGGTGTCTAACTGGCTCAAGAATGGTTCTGCTTTATTATTGAAGATTACAGACTCTTATGGCTTGTGTTTAAATGTCCCTCTGAACCCTCATGCAAATGAGATGGGGCTATTTTGGAGACAGCTGAATCCAGGGTTTGTGATTCATGGTACAAGGCTAGGCCTGCTACTAGGATTAAAGGTGTGACAGCTACTCACCCTAAGTAGCCTGAATAAGATAAAAAGGGCAGGGAGATGCTGTTAAGGTCTCTTGTTGCTTTTGCTGTCTTCCGCTGCCATGAACTGTTACCTCTCTTCCACACTGCCACGGAGCCAGCTGATTCTGAATTGAAGCCTCTACAAACTGTGAGCTAAATAAACCTTTTTCCCTTTCACTTTGTGTGTCAGGTATTTTGTCAGAATTTATTACCGGAGAATTGGGGCTGTTGCTGTAACATTACCTGGCCATGTGGCTCAAGAGCCTTTCAAACTGGTTTGTAGGAAAAAGAAGAGTTAAGAAAGGTTTGGAGATGCTGGCTGAAGAAGTAGACCCGAAATGCCTTAGGCTGTTCTGTATGGCAGATTCTGGTCAGAGCTCAGAAGACCAGAAAGTGAGTAAATACTAGCCTCAGAAGGTTTCTGCTGGGAAGGACTGCATTGGCCGTTGGACTCCAGAGGATGTGCATGCTTTGGCAGAAAGTTTGTCTGCACTTTTCTCATGTCCAGAGACTTTGCCTGACACTAAGGTTAAGGATGGTGGACTAACTAATCTTGCAGAAGAAATTTCAAGGCAGTCTAATGTTGAGACAGTGGCATGGGTACTGTTGAGGGCTTTTAGCCAAATTTATGTTGAGAATCAAGAGGAAAATGATTTAAAACAGCAAAATGATTTAAAACATTTTGAGTTTGGCCAGAAATAAAGCTCCAATAAAGTTGTGGCCAGTAAACATAAAGCAGAAGAGGCCCATTTCAATACTATCAGTAAGTGTGCACAGATCCTGGGGAGTAGCAGAGTGGACCAGGGCAGTGCAGATCCAGACAGGTCAGCCAGAGCCCTGCCCCAAGCCCTGCCACTTGGGCAAACAAGCTCAAGCCAAGGGCCTACCTGGAAAAGAGCTGCACAGTTGCACAAGAAACAGCCAGCGCCTTGCCCTGATACTATCAGTAAGTGTATAAAGACCCTAGCCAGAAACCTGCCCAGACACCAGGGACTGGGGTGCACTCCCCCCAGCCAAAGGCCCTCCCAGACAACAGCTACACAGGGAGACAGGCCCTAGCCATAGGCATGCCTAGATAACATCCCAAGTGTTCACAGGCCCCAGCCAGAAGCTTGCCCAGAGAACAGGTCAGCTCAGGGATCCAGAAGGAAACTATTCTGAACCCAGAAATTGGTGCACTTATGAGCAGCAGAGAAAAGGCTGCTCAGTGCTTTGCTGAGAATTGAAGACCACTGGGTGAGTGAAAAGTCACCTCAACAAGGGCACAGCAGGCTGCATCTGTTGAAATGAGAAGACACATAAGCAAATCTCAAAATCAGACTTCCAGATCACCTAAGGCAACCCCAAAGGGAAACAAGATGGAACAATCTTAAACTCAACCACTTGGACTCCCTGAGCTGTCAATGAAAGAGGATCCGGAAAAAACAAAATCAAAAATAATTTATCAGATAACAGAGATTGTGCCCATAGTGCAGGACAGGGTTAATAAATCTAGAGAGGACACAGATAAAAAAAATAGAGGAGCTGAGGAACATAATGGAATCTCAACATAGGAAACAAATGGAATCCACAAAACAGATGCAAACAGATTTCCAGGAGATTAAAAACTCCATCGAAAGTTTACACAGCAGAATGACCTAATATGAGGACAGAATTTCATATATAGAAGATAAGATTGGAAATTAATGACCAGAAAAAGAAAACTTTCTTAAAAATAATAAGGGACCATGAGAAATTAATCCAGCAGCAACTAGGCAATGCAAAGAAGAATAACATAAGACTGATTCGAGTCAATGAAGAAAAAGGAGAAAGTGCAGATGACATAAACAAAACTGTTCACAGAAGTAATGGCAGAAAACTTCCCAAGTAGGGGAAAAGAACTTGACATACAGAGAGTGAGGCATATAGGATGCCAACTAGCTGTGATAAAAAAAACTACACATAGGGATATAATAGTTAAGATTCCAGAAACCCAACAGAAGAACAAAGTTCTACAAGCAGTTAGAGAAAAGAAACAAATCACATACAAAGGAAAGCCCATCAGAATCACAACAGACTTCTCAACACAAACTCTCAAGGCAAGAAGATCTTGGAGTGATATTTTTCAAGCCCTAAAAGAAAACAACCTCCAACCCAGATTGATATACCCTGCAAAACTATCCTTCAAAATTAATGGAGAAATAGGATACTATCATGACAAAGAGCACCTGAGGAACATCATGAATACAAAACCAACACTCCAAAAACACTTTTAATCAGTATCTTAGGAAAAGACAATGAGGATCACAACACCAGGAAACCCTGTAGAATGAATCCATCAGGCATGACAAGAAATTAAATGAAAAGGGGTAGAATCCCACAAAGAGAAAAAGTCATGACAAGGATAAGTCAATACATATTAGATACAACCATCAATGTTAATGGTCTCAATTCACCAATCAAAAGAAATAGACTGGCAGAATGGGTCAAGAAGCAAGATCCAACAATGTGCTGCATGCAAGAAACACAATTCAAAAAAACTCATAGACTGAAAGTTCAAGGGTGGAAAACAATACTCCATGTGACAGGAACCTGAAGAAAAGCAGGAGTAGCTATCCTCTTTAGAGATCAAATGGATTTCAAACCAACACTGATTAAGAGAGATAAAGGAAGACACTACATCCTAGTAAAGGGAACAATCCAAGAGGAAGAGATGGCAGTCATAAATATATATGCACCAAACACTAGTGTGCCCAACTATATAAAACAAAAAGCAACAGACATGATAAATCAAATAAGCACTAATACAATGGTAGTGGGGGATCTCAATACCCCACTATCACAAATAGATTAACTAGACAAAAAATAAAAAATAAAATACTGCAACTCAACTAAACTCTTGAACAAATGTTCTTAACAGATGTTTACAGAATGTTCCACCCCACAAAATCAGAATACACGTTCTTTTCAGCTTCACACGGGTTGTTCTCCAAAATAGACATAATACTCACTTATTGAACATGTTTAAATAAGTGCAAAGGAATTGAAGTTATCCCCTGTATATTATCAGACCATAGTGCAATGAAATTGGAGGTCAATAGCAAAAGAAATGGCAAGAATTTCATAAACACATGGAAATTGAACAACACACTTCTAAATAACCAGTGGGTCACAGAACAAATTAAACAAGGAATCAGACAGTTTCTACAATTAAATAACAATGTCAATACAACATTTTGGAATCTATGGGACAACAATGAAAGCAATCTTATGAGGGAAATACATAGCAGTGAATACTCATATTAGGAAAACAGAGCAAGCTCAATTAAACAACCTGATGCTGAACCTCAATCTTCTGGAAAAAGAAGAGCAGGGAAAATCCAAAGCTCATGCAAGGGAGGAAATTATAAAGATCAGAGCAGAAATCAATGCAATGGAGACTAAGAGAATGATACAAAAAAAATCAATGAAACCAAGAGTTGGTTCTTTGAAAGAATAAACAAAATTGACAAACTCTTAGCCAACCTTATATAAAAAAAGGAAAGAAAAGGCTCAAATCCATGCAGTTAGGAATGAAAAGGGTGAAAATACAAGGAACCCAACAGAAATCTAGAGGATCATCACTACTTCAAGAACCTATACAACAATAAGATGGAAAACACAGAAGAAATGGACAGATTCCTAGAAACAAATGAATTACCAAAGTTGAGCGAAGACCTAAAAATTCTAAATGACCCAATATCAATCAATGAAATTGAAAATGTAATTAAAAACTTACCAATCAAGAAAAGCCCAGGTCCTGATGGCTTCACTGCTGAATTCTACAAGACATTTAGAGAGAAACTACTGCCACTACTGTTTAAACTCTTCAATGAAATTGAAAGGGAAGCAATACTCCCAAATTCATTCCTGAAGGTAAGCATCACCTTGATCCCCAAAGCAGAGAAAGACCCAACTGAAAAAGAGAACTATAGGCCAATCTCACTAATGAACATAGATGCAGAAATCCTTAATAAGATACTGACAAATGTAATGCAGAAGATCATACATCCCGACTGAGTGAGATTCATCCCAGAAATGCAGGGATGGTTCAACATGCTCAAATCAATAAATGTAATACACTATACTAATAGAGATAAGGACAAAATCCATATGATTATCTCAATAGATGAAGAAAAAGCATTCCACAAAATCCAACATGCATTTATGATAAAAACTCTACAAAAAATTGGAATAGATGATCTCTACCTCCATCAGATAAAAGCCTTCTATGAAAAACCAACAGCCTATATCATACTAAATGGTCAAAAACTGAAATACTTCATGGTAAAATCAGGAACAAGACAAGGATGTCCACTATCACCACTCCTGTTCAATATAGTTTTGGAAACAGCAATTAGCCACAACAATTAGACAAGAGAAAGAAATAAAAGGAATAAATATGGTAAATGAAGAAGTCAAATTATCATTATTTGCAGATGACATGATACTCTCTCTAGAAGAACCCAAGAACTCCACCAAAAGTCTTCTAGACTTAACAAAATTCCATAAAGTTGCTGGATACAAGGTCAACACACAAAAATCAATAGCCTTCCTGTACACAAACAACAGGCTCACTGAGAGAGAAATGGCACAAAGAATTCTTTTCACAGTACCATCCAAAAAATTGAAATACCTAGGAATCAACCTAACAAAAGAAATCAAAGACCTCTACTCTGAAAACTGCAGCACTGAAAAAAGAGATTGAAGATGATATCAGAAAATGGAAAGACATCCCTTGTTCCTGGGTAGAAAGAACCAATATAGTGAAACTATAATAAAAACTACTATATAGATTCAATGCAATCCCAATTGAAATCCCAGCAACATATTTCACAGACCTCTAGAAAACAATCCAAAATTTCATTTAGAACAAGAAGTGACCTAGAATAGCAAAAGCAATTCTAGGCAATAAAAAAAAGGTAGGGGGTATCACAATCCCCAACTTGAAAGTATACTATAAAGCTACTGTGATAAAAACAGCATGGCAAAGAAATAGACCTGAAAACCAGTGGAACAGATTAGAAGATGCAGAAGCAATTCCAGACACACTCAGCCACCTCATCTTTGACAAAGGCACCAAACACCCTCACTGGAGAAAGATAGCCTTTTTAATAAATAGTGCTGGAAAAACTGGGTTTCAACTTGCCAAAGATTAAAACTAGACCTATATCTCTTACCATGTGCTAAACTAAAATCAAAATGGATGAAAGATCTAAATATTAAAGGAGAAACACTAAGCCAGCTGGAAGAGAGGTTAGGTAGAACTCTTGAAGATATTGGTGTAAGAAAAGATTTCATGAACAAAACCTCAGTTGCATGTGAACTAGAACAAGCAATCAAAAAGTGGGATCTCCTCTTATTAAAAAGCTTCTGCACAGCAAGAGAAACCACCAGCAGTGTGAAGAGACAACTCATAATATGAGAAAAAATTTTCACCTGTTATTTCTCAGGCAAAGATGTACTATCTAGAATATATAAAGAACTTAAAAAATCAGACCTCCCAAATTTAAAGACCCAATCCAAAAATGGGCATGTGAAATGAATAGACATTTTTCAGACAAAGAAGGATAAATAGCAAATAAACATATGTAAAAATGTTCAACATCACTGGTCATTTGAGAGATGCAAATGAAAACAAAGCTGAGATTCCACCTCACCCTGGAAAGAATGGCTGCTATCGTGAAATCAACCAATAACAAATGCTGGTGGGGGTGTGGAGAGAAAGGAACCCTGGTCCACTGTTGGTGGGAGTGTAGACTGGTGCACCCACTGTGGAAATCATTATGGAGGTATCTCAAAGAACTAGGATTGGAAGTCCCATTTCACCCAGCTATTCTCCACTGGTTATCCTCCCAAAAGAATTAAAAGAATCATACCACAGCAATATATGCGCACCCATCTTCATAGCAGCACAGTTTATAATAGCTAAAGCTTGGAAACAGCCCAAGTGCCCATCAACTAAAGACTGGATAAAGAAAATTTTATTTTTAAACATAAAATGGAGTACTACTCAGCCACAAAGAAGGAGAAATTAGAGACATTTATAGCTAAATGGACCACATTGATGTCATAATCTTAAGTGAAATACACATGTGTAAATACAGAATAGTTTCTCTGGTGTGAGAAACTGAAAGTATAAATAAGGACTAAAAGGTGTAATAGATAATGTGAAATAGGAAGAAAAGGGGCAAAGGGGAAGGGGAAATGGGAGGGGTAGGGGAAAGGAAAGAAAGGAATTTAATATGAGAAAATGAAAAAATAGAAACAAAGTCTTTGTAAATAGAGAGGGATGGAGGGGTTGAAGGGAGGGTGGGGGATTGGGAAAAAAATAAGAACCAAGATAGATTACATAAAGTTATAAATTTCCAACAATGAATGTCATATTGTATATCTAAAATGTACCAATAAAATTAAATTTTAAAAAAGATAGAGAACAAGAGATCTTGATTGTGGAGAAGGAATAGGAAAATAGAAAAGATGGCCATAGGACATCACAAGAAGCAGCAGGACTCCACCTTTTGCAGCCTCAAAATTGCAAAAGTGAAAGACTGCTTTGAGAATAAAGTTCCAGAGCACCATGTTCCAGAATGGGGGCAACCTAGAGAATCTGTTTTTTGGAATTGGATTCAGAGTGCTTAGCAATCCAGGCATTTGACCCCTACAGCCAAGAGACAGGAAAAACTAGCTACTGCTCCAGCAGGCAGCAGGCACCGGCATCATCCAGGTGGTGGTGGTTTTAGGGTGCAGAATATAAGCGTTGTGGGGTCAGGAAGGTTTCCACCCAGATTTTAGAAGAAGGCCTTGTAGGTCGGGCAGTGTGCCCCTGAGAGGGCAGCGTGTGAAGCTGTAAGTATGAGCTGAAGGTGCAGTGGAGACACCAGGAGTTTGGAGAAGCCAGCACCGTAGATTGTCTGAGAAAAACTGTAAGGAGAGAGCAGAGCTGGCCCAAGATAGAAGGTATGGGAGTAACAGCCACCAGCAGTGCCACAGGGATTGCTGGGGATGCTGGAAGTGGAACTGTGGGATTTACTGTTTGCGCTCCTGGACTTTGGACTTGCTTTGGTCCCATTCCTTTGTATTTCCCTATTTGTAACTTTTAGAATGGGAATGTCTACCCTTTGCCATTGAATGTTAGATGTGTTTAACTTTCTTTTCATTTATGTGGGGCCTTGCAGCTAAGAATTTACTTTAAATCTCAGAGGAGACTTTGGACTTGGACTGTTCAGCAATGCTGAAACAGTTCAGACTTTGGCAACTCTTAGAGATGGACTAAATGCCTTTTGCATAACGGGATGTGCACGAGTCTTTGGAGGGCTAAGGGTGGAATATTATGGTTTGTGTTTAGATGCCCCCCAAAAGCCTCATGTGAATGAGGTAGGGCCATTTTGGAGGTGGCTGAATCTAGGGTGTGTGATTCGTAGTGCAATGCCAGGTAGGAGAGCACTAGGATTAGGGGTGTGAGCGATACCTGCCCTAAGTAGTCTGAATAAGATAAAAGGGGCAGGAAGATGCTGTTAAGGTCTCTTGTTGCTTTTGCTGTCTTCTGCTGCCATGAACTGTTGCTTCTCTTCCACTCTGCCTTAGAGCTAGCCAATTATGGACTGAAAGCTCTACAGGCTAAAAGCTAAATAAACCGTACCCCATTTAACTTTTGGTGTTGGGTATTTTGTCTCAGCAATGAGAGAAAAGTAACTAAGACACAGACTAAGACATGATTTGGCACTGCTGCCTCGTAGAAGTGAATGGAAGTATATGACCTGAGGGGCATTTTGTAATTGCAATGAGCTAGAGTTCCTAGTGTTTCAGTATAAACTACATACCTGCAATGCAGTCTGGCTGTACTTACTGGAGTGTCTAAATATGTGCATTATTGATTTTCATAGTGCACTTCTATAAGGCTTCTATTGTGATTAGCAGTTTGTCCTAGAAGTGCCGTGCAGCTCTATTGTAAACAAAGGGTCTACAGAGGTCTGACTTTCATCATAACATAAACACTTTGTGAGAAGCCTAATCAGTTTTCTAGATTTGTTCTGTTGTTTTACTTAAATGTGCAAACTAAGATATTCCTGGGTGTTTAGTTTCCCTTAGAAGTGAATGATAGTGTATGACCTAATGTGCAGTAACTGCAGTAGCTAGAACTTCCAGTGATTTGGTACAAACAAGATACAAGGAATGCAGTCTGGCTGTAGTCACTGTAATGTTTGCCTGTAAGCAATAATTGACTATCAGAATGCACCGATATAAGGCTCCTATTGTGACTGGAAGTTTGGCTTAGAAAGGGGCACAGAGCTGTGTTGCAGAGAAAGGGCTTGGAGGCCAGTGTACATTTCCCTAACAATAACTCTTTATTAGTAGCCTAACTGACTTTCCAGAATGGTTCTGTTGAATTACCTGAAAATTTCAGACCAAGATATTCCTCATCCCTTGTTGTCTCATAGTACACTGAAGTATATGACCTGTCATGTAGTTTGTAACTGCAACCAGCTAGAGCTCACAGTGTTTGGGTGTAAACTACATGCAGAGAATGTAATCTGGTTGTAATCTCTGGAATATCAACCTATGTGCAACACTAATTTTCATAATGTACCTATATAAAGCTTATATTGTGTTTGGCAGTTTGGCTTAGAAAGTGACATACAGCTCTCTGGCAATGAAAGGAACTGGAGAGATCTGAACATTTCACTAACAATAACTCTTTATTAGAAGCCTTAATTACTTTCCAGAATGGTTCTGCTGTACTACCTGAGGATTCCAGGTAAGATATACCTTGACCCTTGGTATCCTTTAGAATGGAATGGAGGTTTATGAACAAAGGTGAAGTTTGTAACTGCCACCAGCTAGAGGTCACAATGCTGAGTGTAAATTACATAAAGGGAATGCAGCCTGGCTGTACCCACTGCACCGTCTACCTACCTACAATACTATTGTTCAAAATACACACATATAAGTCTTCTGTTGTGAATGGCAAGTTGATCTAGAAAGTGCCATGCAGCTCTGTGACAAAGAAAGGACATAGAGAGCTCTGAACATTTCACTAACAATAATTCTTTCTTAGAAGCCTTAGTGACTTTCCAGAATGGTTCTGCTGTACTACCTGAAGATTGCAGATTAAGACATTCCCTGCTATAGGTGTTCCATTGAAGTGAATGGAAGTCTATGGCCTCAGGTACAGATTGTAACAGCAACCAGCTAGAGCTCAGTGCTTGGATATGAACTGCATGCAGGGAATGAAGACTGGCTGTGCTCACTGGAGTGTCCTCCTATCTCATTACAGATTTGGAGAGTGTACCTCTATGAGGCTTCTATTGTGAATGGCAGTTTGGCCTAGAAAGTGCCATGCAGTTCCATTTGCAGCCAGACAGACCAGGCTCTCCCTCACTGGGCCTACTGAGGTCCACCCCAGCTGGCCTGTGGCCAGACCACTGGGCTCTCCCGGGCCCAGTCCTCCAGGGCCAACCAAGTCTGTACATGGCTGGGGCGACATGGCTGTGCCTTGCTGGGTCCACAGAAGTCCAGCTCCATCTGTCCATGGCCATGTCAACCGGGCTTTCCCTTGCTGGGTCCACTGAGCTTGACCCAAGTCAGCCATTTCTCACCATATTCCCTTCAGGTAGTGTGGGTCTAGCAACTTTTTCTGCTTTTATCTGGGCAAGGGCCAATCCCTGTGCTCTAAGAAAGCTTGGCTCAACATCACCACCACCATCGCCAGCCTCTACCCCTAGTGAGACTAGCTACCTAATAACTTGGCTGAGCACAGCTGTGATGGATGTTAAATGTTTTAAATCTCAATCAAGTATTTCCTGTGGGTTCCCCCCTCCTCAATCTCTTTACAAACTGGTTGCTGTTCTTGTTCTGGGGTTGAGTTACAGGGAAATGTAGCCAGTGCCTTTACACTGAGCTACATCCCCAGGCCTTTATTTAATTTTTATTGTGAGACAGAGTCTTACCAGGTCACTCAGTCTCACCAGGTCAGCTCAAACTCCTGACCCTCCTGGCTCAGCCTTTCAGAGTGTTGAGATTACATGTGTGCCCCACCATACCTGAATACTTGTATTTCTGGCTCTCAATACAGCTGTTTCCAGCCAGGAACTAAGCCAAGCTAAAGCAAAATTAGAAACTACAACTAAAGGGCATATATAAGTATGTTCAAATAGAATTGACTGGGCTCTTCACTGCTGGGTATGTTGAGGTTGATCCAGGCCAGTTTGCGGTCAGACTGACTGGGCTCTCCCTCACTGGGTCCCCCGAGCTCTACCTGGGCCAGGGTTAGGGTTAACATTACCCTATCCCTAACCCTAAGATTCCTACCTCCTGAAAAGGACCCTTCCATTTTCCTGAAAGATGCAATTCCAACTCTCTCCTTCCTGAGGCCCACCATTTCTCATTGATTTTGATATCAAGGAAATATATGTTAATATTTTGAACCATAAAATAATATAGGATATATTGCTAAATGGTAGAAACATGAAGTGTGTAATAGGACAAAAGTTACTATATTCTGTGAAAAAACAACAGAGAATAAGAATTTATATGTGCTCCTATGGCATGAAAATGATGTCACTGAAGCAGCTCCACTGAAGAATATATGCAGTGCGATTCAAGGCAGAGATGTGGAAGAAAGTGGAGGTCATTTTCACTCTAATGCTGGTGGCTCCAGAAGACAGATATAGTGGGTTTACAGACTGAGTAGCCATACATGATTGCAGGTAGGGACTTGGCTCAGAAACCAGAGTTATGGGCAATGGATTGTATACATCCTTCACTGAGGAAGTTTGATTTCCTACCCTCTGAGTTGGCTTCTCAAAGGGCACCACAGACCCAGATGAGCAGCAGAGCCCAGCATGAGCCCAGCCCTGGGAGTGTGTTGAGTGAATCTTTCAGAGTAAACTGTCATTCCATGCTGCCTTGTGAGCATGGAAATGAGATGAGCAGGAAAGCTGATTCACTCTAAGCAGCTCCACCTCTAAACTCCAGCTAGCAGCCTGATCAGCAATATGATAGGGGGAAAAGAGTAAGAGTCCCAGTGCTGCTCTTCTCTGAGGGGCACACAGTCCAGGAAGGCACAAGAAGTGCAGACTGGCACAAGGATGTGGATGGTCACTCTTGTCGGCATGTTCGACCACCTCACCACAAGATTGTCCAATCCTTTTATTTGTAATTAGGACTTTATAAAATTTTCTGATTGGTTGATATATCGATATATATATATATATATATATAGATATAGATATATCTATGTCTATGTCTGTGTGTGTATGTGTGTTTCATTTAAATTATTTTTTTGATACAGGGTCTCACTATGTAGTTTCAGCTGGTCTGGAACTCACCATATAGCCCAGGCTGGTCTTGAGCTCATGACACTCTTCCTACCTGTCACCCAAGTGCTGGGTTACAGATGTATGCTACCACACCCAGCTAAATTATCTTTTCTTGTAATTTTTTTCTCTTTTCCCCTACTTCTAATGTTGCTTTTATTCTCCTGCTCACTTTCTTTTTGGGGGGCCTTCACTTTTTATTTTCTTCTGATTTCCTTTTCATATATATATTCTTCATTCTTAAATAATTGTATTTTTACCAACTTTTAAAACATGTTACTTTGTATTATTTCTGTCCCTGGCAATTCTGTTGTTAACATTGTGAATGCAGATGTTGCAGTTATACTTGGTTTTTACTTTATTACTGTGTCTGGTTCTCTGCTATTTGTTACAGTTATGGTTGTTCATTTTCTTGTTCCTATGTGGTTTTGAAGATTGATTATGTCACTTTAAATATTTGGAGTAGGTGCTCTGACACTGAAGTACACTCCCAGCCCAGCTGAAAGACAGGATACCTTACTTCACTCACAATCCAGCCCCTCTTGAAGTTCATCAAACATTTTAACTCAAAGAATCAGTACAAAAACACCAGACAATGACTATAGTCTTTTGACAAATAGGCAAAGCTCATCTAGTTACAGCAACTGGGCTTGTCAAGTGTAGAGTCATGAATTAAGCTTTGTAACCAATGGAGCTGTGTTTGTGCCCCTGTTCAGCTCACAGCTGCTGCCCTTCCCAGTGCGTGCCCTGGCTCTATGAACTTTCTCTGGATCTGAGGGCTACCAGGTAGGGGAATCCTTTATTTTCTTTGTTCCAAAAAACTCTGCGGAATTTAACTTATACAAGAGGGTTTTTTTTATATTAATAATGGGATAGACACTGAAATTTTATGTTTCAGTGTTTATATTCTACAACTGTAAGTAATCTGCTAATGCTGAGCATGACGGTGACTGTAATCCCAGCTATTCAGGAGGCTGAGGTAGGAGGATCACAAGTTCAAGGCCAGACTGGGCAATTTAGGGAGGCTCTGTCTCATAGAAAGGCAGGAAGATGGGGTGGAGATGTAGCTTAGTGCAAGACCTTGGGTTTGTTCCCTAGTATGCACACACACACACACACACACACACACACACACATACTCCTAATATTTTAAATAAATTTTTAACTATTGTTTGTGAAGCATATTAGATTTTTAAGATTTTTGCCTTCAAATCAGTTAACAATAATTTAAAGAAAAATGAAAACAAAAATTCAATGATTAGCATTTATTTATAAAAATAAATTTCAAAGAAACAAAAAGTTTATGAGATAATCTAGCCTTAATTATACATAGAAGTCTCACTGTTTTTTAAAAGCTTGAAAAAAAAGTAATCTTAAAATAGTAAGGTGCATCCAGGTGTAGTGGTGCATGCCTGTAATTTCAGTACTTGGGAGGCTGAGGCAGGAGGATAGCCATGAGTTCAAGGCCATCATGAGCTTTATAGTGAGTTCATGGCCAGGATTAACTACATAGTGAGACCCTGTCTCAAAATTTAAAAAAAAAATAGTAAAGTGCAAAAAGCAAGTTAATTATAGCCTTGAGTTTTCAAGTCCCTTTCACTGATTTGGCATACAGAGAAGAGGTGGCAAGAGCCAAGGATCCCCTGCTGGACATTCCTGTGAAAGACATGATTTTGGTGGAAAAGAAACAGAGTTCCATCATAAAGAAGAGCAGTGCTGAACTCCCTGATGCCAGCAGGTCAGGGATGCTGAGGGAGGCAGCTCTACTTAGAGGTCCAAGGGGCTCCAGGCACCTGCCTAGGTTAGGGACCCCTATAGTCCATTGTGCTTTATGTCCTGCAGATAGTCAACTAGAGGAGGTACCACAGAGTGCTGGTGTGTGTTTCTCCTCAACAGGCCAGGAGCCTCTTTCTACAACCTCTGCTCTTGTCCATGACTCAGTGCCTGGGGAGGTGGGGAAATGAGCACCCTCTGGCTTTACCAGTTCTAGGCCTTGCCAACCCCAGGCCTGCACTAGGCCAAGCCTGCACTAGGCCTCCCTGAGACCAGTGTATTGTTAGGTTTATTACTTACATTTATGTTAGAGTTAATGTTCTTCCAGGAAGTCAATGGAGTTTTGATAAGATAATGCAATCCTTAGGCCCATGTCACTTTCACCACTTGTCCTGGCTGGGAGAAAAATTCTTTTTCTATTTGGAAACAGTTTTCTTTCTCTGGAGCTCACTATGGGACCGTTCGTCCTTGCCATGACTTTGACAGATGTAAAGAACACAGCCATTTTTGTTTGAATACATGTCTTCAGTTATTCTGGATAGCTGTCTAGGAATGGAAAGGTTGGGGATTACAGTGAATTTATATTCAAAATTTTAAAGGAAATTCCAAGCTATTTTCATACGTGTATAAGAGTTCCAGTTTCTCTGCATCATTATCAGAACCTTAAATTATACTGATGATAGGCACTGCACTAGGAGTGAAGGGGACCTCACTGTGGTTGTCATTTGCATTTCTTTAATGGCTGAGATGTTAAGCATGTTTGTATTTAAATGTGGCATGGATAGAAGAGTCATTTCACATTCCAGCATTTTGGTATTTGTCTCAATTGTCAGTTCTCAGTGGCAACATTCAGTGAGACTGTAACTGGAACCAAAAATTGAAACTTTAAAAGTTAGGATTTCTTTTAGTATCCAGGGACCTCTGCAAACTTCCTAGGATATAACCTTTTTTATCTGGTTTATTTCACTTAGCATTATAGTACCAAGATGTATTTTCCCTGAAATGAATCCAATTTATCTTTCTCTGGTTTTGTTTTGTTGAGACAGGTTCTCACTATGTGGTCCAGGCTGGCCTCAAACTTGCACCAATCTTCCTGCCTCAGCCCCTTGAGTGAAAATTTTCTTTCTTTATGGTGAGTAGTACTCCACATATAAGATTGTTTTTATCCATTCATCTGTTGATGGGTTTATAGGCCTTTTTAAAATTTTAGGTATTATGAATGGTGCTGCTATAAACATGAAAAATATACGTGTCTCTGTAAGGTGATATCTTTATGTTTCTTGGGAAGATACCCAGATGAGTTATACCTGAGTCAAATGAAATTTATATTTTTGGATTTTAGATAAATTTCCAGAGTAATTGTCCTAGTTTTCATTCCCATCGACACTGTAAAAATGTTCCCTTCCCCCTACAACCTTGCCTGCATTTGTTACTTTTTTGAGTTCTTGATAATAGCCATGCCTAGTGGAATGAGGTGGAATCTCATGTTGTTTTGATTTGTATATCTCTAATGGCCAAAGATGTTGAACATGTTTTTCCATGTACTTTATTGGCCATTTGTGTTTCTACTTTGAGAAGTGTGCTTTCATTGGAATTGCCTTTTTAAAACTGGGTCTTAGATTTTGAGTCTATTTTTGTTGTTGTTTTCTTTATTCTAGATATTAGCTCTCTAAGGAAAAGCTGACAAAGAATTTCCTACTGTAAAAGTTGTCTTTTCAGTCTGTTGCTTTTTCCTTTGCTGTGCAAAAGCTTAATTTGGTATAATCCCATTTGTTGATTCTTGGTGTTATTTTTTGTGCAATTGGGGTTCTGTTCAGAAACATATGCCTATGTTTTTAAGTACTTTACCTATTTTATCTTCCAGCAGATTCAGTGTTTCTGGTCTGATATCTAGTTCTCTGATCCATTTCATTTTAGTACAGAGTGTGTGAGATATGGGTTTGAATTTAACCTGCATCAAGACCACCAGTTTTCCAGTATAATTTGTTGAAGAAGCTGTCTTTTCTCCATTGTTTTCTCCCCTTTTGCCAAAATCAAGTGAAGGAAAGTGCCTGGCATCACTTCTTCATTCTGGATTCTACTGTGTTGATCAACACATCTGTTTTTGATGATGTTTTCATCACTATACCTTTGCCATATAACTTTAAATCTGGGATTGTAATGCTTCCTGCTTTGCTTTTGTTGCTCAGGGGTGCTTTAGTGTCTCTAGACTCTACTAATTCCTTTTAAATTAAAAAAGTGTGATATATAGTTCTGAGAATAATACTGATGTTATATTCATTGGTACTACATTAAACATGTGTATCATTTGTGAATTGTCACCACTTTGAGAATATTGTTTCAGCCTACCCAGAAACAAGGGTGCCAGTTTAGTTTCCTCTTCAATCTTGCTTCCTCCCTGCCCCAAACTATCATAGTTTTGTTGTAGAAGATTTTTACTTCCTTTCTTTACCCAATTCATATATATATATATATGAATTGTTTCTCAATTTCTGTCTAAGTGGGTTCATGATTGGTGTACAGGAACACTATTGAATTGTACCCTGAACTATCTGCCATCATTGTATTTTCTTTGGTCCCAGATCTGTTCAGACATGTACACATTTTTGGTTGGAGTCTTAGTTGTTGACATTAAGAATTATTTGTGTATTTTGAATACCAATTTGTTCGCAGATATATGTTATGTAGAGAAGTTATCCAGTATGTGGCTTGTCTGTCTGATGTCTAAACAGGGTTATTCACACAGTAGAAAATTTAGTTTTATGAAGCCAACATGATTAATATGTTTAGTTTTGTGAAGAGGAGAGGGTTTGATGTTTAAAATGAGGTTGAGAGTGAGGATTAGGGGTTAGGGTGAGTAAATTTGAGAATTTGGGTTAGGGTTATATTTTGGGTTGGGGTTTAAGTTTGGATGGTATAGGAGTAAGGTTATAGTTAGGGTTAATAATTTTAGAAAATCACTCTGAAATTTTACATTTTATCAGTTAAATGCTATTCCAAGTATATTGTGTTAAATTAAGGATTTACATTGTAAAAACATTACAGGAGAAAATAAAACAGTTCAACAAAGTATAGTGTATTATTTTCCTAATTCTGACAAAAATTAAAGACTTGGCTTTAAAAATTTATTTTCCTAAAGGTCTAAAGGATGAAATCCAAGCGAAAGCTGCCTACAGAATTTCTCCTGAGCCCTCTCTCTCTGACTTGAAGACAGCTGACTCCCAGCCACACCAGCACATAGCCTTTCACTTGTTCACCACTGGTGTCTCTTTTATAAGGACTCAAGTCAAAGTGGGTTAGAACAGACACACATTCTTGTTTCCTTGTTAATGTAATACAAAACAATTGGCTCATGGCAGCGTGTTGGTGCATACCTGTAATCCTAGCATTCAGGTGGCTGAGGTAAGAGGGTCACTATGAGTTTGAGGACAGGCTGGGCTTAGTGAGTTCAAGACCAGCCTGAACTGCATAGCAAGACCCTATCTCAAGAAAAATTGTCTCACATAAAAGATGACAGAAAAGTTTTAGGCTAAACCTTCATTCTTCAGGAGCATAAGAAGATCTGGTTGGAGGTCTCTTAGATACTCATTTCCATTCTGTGAACATCCCAGGATAGTCTAGCCAGTGGTCCCAACATAGGAATTCTTAGAAAAATTCTCAGGAGGCACATGAGTGGCAACAGAATCTCCTCCAGTCATCCAGAGTCTCTTAGAGCTCAGCCTGGAAATATTGTTGTCAGGGGGCTTCCAGTGCTGAAACCCATTCTATACCAGGCTGCATAAGTCATAAGGTGCATCCTTGGATTCCCTTAGCATCCCCTGTCTAGAAGGGGACTGAACATACTAAGGGAAGTGCAGCTGGTGGTAAGCCTAACCAGGAAATGTGTTCATGCTGGAGGATTTTTCTTTCAGACCTCACATCCTTCCCTGACTTCATGGACCTTATTTTTCTGTATGAAAAAAAAAAGAGATTAAAGTGCCCCTCTGCCCAAAAAGACACTTTGATGTTAGATAGGTATTTTGAATAAAGTAGACCATGTTATTGGGATAGAAGACAGTGCAGAGATGGGGTACAAAGTACACTGAGTGAGGAGGGAGGGATTCCCAGAGGAAGTGGTGTGAGTATTGACCTTGCCAAGAGGTGGAGGACCAGGGAGTAGAGAGGACCACATTCATGCATGGCCACAAGCTGCCCAAGACCTTAATGCATCACAGAGCTATCCAGTTCCACCAGTGTTGGTGTTTCCATTCCTGTCTGCTATACATATGGCCAGCTGTTTGCTCTATCCTCAGTTGTTTTGGCTGAATCTTTAATACAGAATTCAGTGTGAGATTGAGATGGAAAATCATAATTTGATTTAGTAACAAATTTTTCTTGCTATGGTTTCAGTTAGCAACCATGTCATGTAGAGTAAGGTATAAAATATCCATTAAACATTTATTTATGTCTCAAGTGTCTCTGCAGGTGTTGTTCTAGTCAAGGCACAATCAAGTGTCTGGGAACATTCAGGTGATCATATTTTTTTTTTTTTTTGGTACTGGGGATTGAACTCGGGTCCTTGTGCTTGCGCAGGTGATCATATTCTTGATAATTGTCCTCAGGGCTTTGACATTGTGTGACTATATTCCCACAATTCATGTAAAACTGGCATTTAAAATCCTTGTGAGGATATTTTCTTCTTCACTTCTAATATATACAAAGTTATATTCAAATGAGATGACATGAAATATTCTTACATATGAAAGAATAGAATTATTTAATCTGTCATGCTATAAAAATATAATTTTAATATGATTCCAACAAAAGTCAATAAATTTAATTATTTTCTGGAGGTAAATAAGTCTATTCATATTCTTAATGACTTAAGCTATTTTCTGTTACTATTACTGTGTACCTCAGACTGGATAATTTGTAATGAATAAAGGTTTATTCAGCCTGGGGTTTTGGAGGTCCAAGGTCAAGGGTACCCTTCTGGTGAGAGGATATAAATCTTCCTGGTGGGGCTAGTCTGCAGAAGTGCATACAAACATTGGGCCAATCTGGGTTTTCTAAGAGTTCCACTTTACAAATGACTCAGTAAACCATTAATCTATGGCTGAATTACTCTATTCATGATGTAACCACCTCTTAAAGACTCCCCTACTACCAAGTATTTAATATTTCATACAGGAAATTAAATTTCAATATGAGTTGTGATGTGGATGTTGAAACCATAGCAATTTATAAAGAAAAATCAAATACTAAATGTAGCCAGTAAAACCCTGAAATATAACGTCAATGTGGTCCAGCTAGCCCTATAATATTTTATAAACCCTCCATGATAAAAGATTAAAACCATTAGATAAACTAATCCTAGATTTTGGCATGGTGGCACATGCCTATAATCCCAGCAGTTGAGAGACTGAGGCAGGAGG